>NC_069507.1:116873554-117173554 GCF_027579735.1 Bombina bombina
CTTGCAAATAAGGTCTGCAGCATCTATCACTGTGATCAGGTAATTGAGGCTGGTGTCGGAGTTGAGTTCGCTGCGTGTGATCCAGGTGCTGGGGTCTGGCATTGGAAACTGTCTCTCAGCGAGGAGCTTCTGTATTATAACCGAATCCTCTGGTGTCATCAGGGGCTTCCCAAAGTTAGGGGATCTTGTAGGACTCATGTGCCTAGTGTCTTCCATGGAGATCTTTTCGATTGCCGTGGGAGGCGTTCTTTGAAATTGTGTTGCATCGGCTCTTGAGGGCTGAGAAAGCTGTGATCGGTGTACAATCTCCACTACACCCGGATCTATAGGTAGCGTAAGTAGGCCTCTGGGACTCTCACTGTTGCGCTCGCTTATATTATCAGCTTCCTGAGGTAGGCTGTTAGCGGTTTCTTCTGGGCTATTTTCCGGTAGCTGGCTCACCAAGAGTTGGAAAATAAGGCCTTTCATACTGCTGTAGTGATCGTCCAGCGACTGCTGCATGCGGGCCTCCCATTTATCAAGAGCGATCTCCGGTTGTCGGGTAGTCAGTTCTAGTATGTCTTGATGTAGAGACATGCTGAGTCGCTACGTGAGCAATATCTATTGAGTCCGTGAGAGAAGAGGATTCAGCTTGCTCCGTTGTAGGTCTTTTACCCGGTAAGCCGGGGGAAGATTATATGCATGCAGCGCGTTAGGCCAGAGTCGTGCTTCTATCTGTCCTTACTGTAGGGTGAATTGGTAGAAGAGTTATATGGCTGTGCTCAGCAACCTCTCATCAGTACAGATACAAAGTTTTCAAGCTTGGAAAATGAGGTATTCTGGTAAAATTTAATATATAACCTCTGCAGCTGACAGAGCTACTGAAAATTCAGACCATCATGGTCGCCATCTTGACACGCCCCCCAAATTTGTATTTATTTTAACTAGGTACAATAGTTATTAAATAGTTATTAACTATTTAATAACTTCCTAGTTAAAATAAATACAAAAGTACCTGTAAAATAAAACCTAACCTAAGTTACAATTACACCTAACACTACACTAAAATTAAATAAATTACCTACATTAACTACAATTAACTACAATTAACTACAATTAAATAAAATGATCTAAAGTACAAAAAAAAACAAACACTAAATTACAGAAAATAAAATAATTACAAGATTTTTAAACTAATTACACCTACTCTAATCCCCCTAATAAAATAAAAAAGCCTTCAAAATAATAAAAAGCCCTACCCTATACTAAATTACAAATAGCCCTTAAAAAGGGCTTTTTTGCTGGGCATTGCCCCAAAGTAATCAGCTCTTTTACCTGAAAAAAAAGTACAATACCCCCCAACATTAAAACCCACCACCCACACACCCAACCCTACTCTAAAACCCACCCAACCCCCCCTTAAAAAAAACCTAACACTAACTCCTTGAAGATCACCCTACCTTGAGAAGTCTTCACCCAACCGGGCCAAAGTCCTCAACGAAGCCGGGAGAAGTGATCCTCCAGAAGGGCAGAAGTCTTCATCCAAGCCGGGAAGAAGAGGTCCTCCAGACGGGCAGAAGTTTTCATCCAGACGGCATCTTCTATCTTCATCCATCCGGCGCGGAGCAGCTCCATCTTTAAGACATCCGACGCGGAGCATCCTCTTCTTTCAACGTCTTCAAACAGAATGAAGGTTCCTTTAAATGACGTCATCCAAGATGGTGTTCCTTCAATTCCGATTGGCTGATTTCTATCAGCCAATCGGAATTAAGGTAGGAAAAATCCTATTGGTTGATGCAATCAGCCAATAGGATTGAAGTTCAGTCCTATTGGCTGATCCAATCAGCCAATAGGATTGAGCTTGCATTCTATTGGCTGTTCTAATCAGCCAATAGAATGCAAGCTCAATCCTATTGATTGATTGCATCAACCAATAGGATTTTTCCTACCTTAATTCCGATTGGCTGATAGAATTCTATCAGCCAATCGGAATTGAAGGGACGCCATCTTGGATGACGTCATTTAAAGGAACCTTCATTCTGTTTGAAGTCATCAAAAGAAGAGGATGCTCCGCATCGGATGTCTTGAAAATGTAGCAGCTCCACGCCAGATGGATGAAGATAGAAGATGCCGTCTGGATGAAGACTTCTGACCTTCTGGAGGATATCTTCTGCCTGGCTTGGATGAAGACTTCTGCCTGTCTGGAGGACCACTTCGCCCGGCTTCATTGAGGGTTTTAATGTTGGGGGGGTATTGTACTTTTTCTTAGGTAAAAGAGCTGATTACTTTGGGGTAATGCCCCACAAAAAGCCCTTTTAAGGGCTATTTGTAATTTAGTATAGGGTAGGGCTTTTTATTATTTTGGGGGGCTTTTTATTTTATTAGGGGGATTAGAGTAGGTGTAATTAGCTTAAAAATCTTGTAATTATTTTATTATTTTCTGTAATTTAGTGTTTTGTTTTTTTTGTACTTTAGATAATTTTATTTAATTTTATTTAATTTTATTTAATTGTAGTTAATTGTAGTTAATGTAGGTAATTAATTTAATTATAGTGTAGTGTTAGGTGTAATTGTAACTTAGGTTAGGTTTTATTTTACAGGTACTTTTGTATTTATTTTAACAAGGTAGTTATTAAATAGTTAATAACTATTTAATAACTATTGTACCTAGTTAAAATAAATACAAACTTGCCTGTAAAATAAAAATAAATCCTAAGATAGCTACAATGTAACTATTAGTTATATTGTAGCTAGCTTAGGGTTTATTTTATAGGTAAGTATTTAGTTTTAAATAGGAATAATTTATTTAGATTTATTTAAATTATATTTAAGTTAGGGGGTGTTAGGGTTAGACTTAGGTTTAGGGGTTAATAAATTTAATATAGGTGCAGCGGCGTAGGGGGGGGCAGATTAGGGGTTAATAAATATAATATAGGTGGCGGCGGTGTAGGGGGGGGCAGATTAGGGGTTAATAAATATAATGTAGGTGGCGGCGGGCTCCGGGAGTGGCGGTTTAGGGGTTAAACACTTTATTTAGTTGCGGCGGGGTCCGTGAGCGGTGGTTTAAGGGTTAATAAGTTTATTAGAGTGGCGGTGAGCTCCGGGAGCAGCGTTTTAGGGGTTAATACATTTATTAGAGTTGCAACGGGGTCTGTGAGCGGTGGTTTAGGTGTTAATACATTTATTAGAGTTGCGGTGGGCTCCGGGAGCCGCGGTATAGGGGGTAAACAGTATAGTATAGTGTGGGTGTTTAGTGACAGGGTACCAATAAAGCTGCGAAAAAGCCAAAGAGCAGCGAGATCGATGACTGTTAGTTAACAACAGTCCGCTGCTCATCGCCCCGTACTTGGTGTGCGGCTTTTTGACAGCTTTTTTGGTAATTTTGGAGAACGTATTCAGGTCCGCGGCAGCGATGTTAGGCGATCTGAGGCGAGCGTATATGTGCCGTTGAATGCAGGTAAGTTGACAGCTTGATAAATACAGTAGAGGCCTAAATGTTAAACTTAAATATAATAATATATACACTAATATATTTAATATTCTATATGATATATATTTATACATAAAAAATCTGCATATAAATCGCTGGCTAATCTTTGCTTTGGATGCATCATTATTTCTACCATTTATTTTGAATTGTATGTCCCTTTAAGAAAGCTAACAAGGTCACATGTTTGTCTAGATAACAAAGATACCAAGTTAGTGACTCATTTATAACACTTCTGCCAGCAAATGCACATATCCCATGTAAACCAGATTGGGAATGATGATGTCATGCTGCACAATCTCTATGCAGTTCAGTACTGTGTATTGAAGCATAAAATGTACTTGGTGTACCACTTACAGTCTCTATATACCTGTTTCTCTGTCAGACATCTAATATGGCCCCAAATTGTCAGTTCCACAAGAAATGGCTATTTTTGTTTTGTCAGTCTCACAACCCTTGTACCCAGTGATATTTTATAAAAAGGTGAAATTAGCCTCTCTGTCTTGACGAGCGGCAATGTACTTTCCATAGGAAACTATAGGAATCATTGCCTGATCAAAAATCTGCCCAAATAGCCAGTGAAGTTGGATCTCAGCAGTGTAGAGGCTTCATGTATTCAAAGCATGTTTACACAACATATAGGGCTAGATTACAAGTGGTGAAATAACTATTGCACGCAAGTGATAGCATTTTTGTTCCCGTCTTTTTGCATGCAACGGAATTAGCGCTTGTATTGCAAGTTAAAAGTAAACACAAATACGAAAGTGCAATCGTGATTTATGATAGACAGTTTAGCGCAACTGAAAACCTTGTGTTAAAAAAAAGTTGAACCACAACACAACATAAATACACTAAAACAAACTGTTACATTCATATTAACAATATCTGATAAAAATGAGTTAAAAATATTCATAAAAAATAAGGGTTAAAAGATATATGGTATATGGCCACATATTTGAATGCAATTGGCTAATATATATTTATATATAGATATATATATAATAATAATTACATAATAATATTTAATAATGTGTTTTATTATGTATTTACTGTACATATTTCATATTCTTCCCATACAGGAATATGTTATTTTTAGTGTAAACACATAATTCTATATGTGTCTATATATACCTCTACCTGTATATCTATTCCTATAGCTAAATAGGTATAGATCTCTATTTGACATTAACATTATCAGATATATATAGAAATATATATTTAGTAATACAAATTACATTATTTTCTTATGTGAAGAACCTAGGAATCTAAAATATGCGTAACGCAATTCGTGTTTCTTAATTTAGGTCTAACACGGTGTCCGGTTAGCCCACATAAAAACGTAGCTATCTTAAGGCAAGTTATTAAAATATAAAAATAAAATATTTTAAAATATTAATAATAATTATTAAAGCGATTGTAAATCCTAGCATTTGTGAAACGCTAGGATTTACAATTGGAACAAATAAAGGGGACTTTCATTCATGAAGTAAAAAATACTTCAAGCTGAAAGCTCCTTTATTTGTTGGAAGTGTTCGCCCAGGCAGCCCACTGCAGAACGATATTTGGCTGAGAGGTGACGTTTCCACCTCTTAGCCAAAAGCCCCCTTTATTTGTTTCACTGGTAAATCCTAGCATTTCACAAACATTAGGATTTACAATCACTTTAAATATTATTATAGATAATGTAAAAAATTCTAAATAATATAAGAAGTCCTCTATGAGCAATACACGGGTGAGACTTGATAAAGGCCTATTATAGGCCGAAACGCTTTGCCAAAAAACTGATAAGCCTATTTTTAATACCTTATCACGGTGTTACAGCAACTCTGCACTATTGTCTAATTTTTTCCACAGGATACTTCAGGATCGTCACGTTTTCAATCACTAGGATACAAAGGAAAATTACCAACCAACTCCAAGGGATCTGATCTTGGACCCACATTGCTTTTTCCACTCGCAGCAAGTCTATTTCTATTTTTATTTTAATTTTTGCGTGTTACTTTTTGCATATTTTTTGCACATCATTATCTTTTATAATTTTTTGTTGGTAAAATTTTTTCTTGGGTTTTCTTCAATTTGGATTCTCTTCAATTTGGATATTGAACACTTAATCATCACATATTTTGACTCTTTTGGACACTGATTTGCATCACATACCCGAACTTTATTTGCTATGAATATGAACTATTTTTACAGATTTTTAACTATTATTATTCATGTTTATTTCATGGACCCATGATTTTATTATATGTTAATATGTGTTTTTAGCTATATTATTGCTGGATATTGCATTATCCAAATAAACTTTTTCACATAATTTTCCTTATATTTCCATCAGATTGCGTTTTACATATAACACCTAGCCTTCTGCTTAGGCGGTCTTTAATTTTCTCTTCCACAACCGGTTGAATTGGTAAGATTTTATATATATATTTTTTTTTATTTATATACAGTATATATATATATATATATATATATATATATATATATATATATATATATATATATATATATATATATATATATATATATATATATGTATATATGTATATATGTGTGTGTGTTTGTGTGTACAGTACAGTACAGACCAATGCGCCAGTGAACTCTGGGTAAGATATGCAAATTAGATATTCAGTATCTCATGTTTTTTGCTTCCAAGTGCTGTTTTAAACACAGCAATCCCTTTATTGGGTAGCATGCGGCAATGATGTTTTAAGTTTTTCGACTTTCGTCAGCAGAAGATAGGTTTCACTAGCTGCTTGGTGAAGCTTTTTATTTTTGTGAGATAACGGTTTAAACTGTTCATCTGCACTCTAGCCATGCAGCACTTTTTTGTAGCTAGAGAGCTGATTAGAGAACAGTTCAAACCTTTAGCTCATAAAAAATATGAGTTTTGAAGTAGGCAGCCGGAGCACAGGGTATTGGAATGGCACAGCTAGATTAAAAAGTAAGTTACAGTGCATCTTCATTAGAAACGATCAATAAAGTCCTTGCAAAATATTGCTTAGATTCCAGATCAGATTTTAAAACATGTAATGTTTACAGTCATTATATAGATATATAGATATTCTTCATGTACAGTGCTTATAATTTTATAGGTATAATAACCTGTTTTGGTGCAGACCCTTAAAGAATATATTTATTTATTACTATAAGAAAGAGAAAAGGATCTAAAACTGTTAGAAGGTCCTTGGAATGACAGGGAATACAGCACTCTTTATGTTTAAAGCACTTTTTAATTATAACCTTGATACAGTTCTATACTCCAGAACTGAAACAAATTAGGCGTCAACAGGCATAGTAAAAAGATATACATTATATATAAAATATCACATACTCACTCGCTGCAATCATTCAACATACATGCATAAACTCTCTATATATAAAGCACTGAGAAATACACCCCTAGTCTAGATTAAATAGAAAATCATCCTATATGGCCATAGTAGAGACTTGGAGTAAACAGCGCTTTTACTTTAAGCAACATCCAAGGCTGGTGTGCAAAAAAAGTTTATGGTACCATGCAAAAACATTGATAAAATATATAGATATATATAGGAGTCAGTTGGTAATAATATGCAAGCTTCTGTCAAACCAATTCTCCAGATAGTTCACACACTGTGTCAAAAGGGCGTTAGTGCAGTAGCCAGCAAGCAGGTTAATAAGCAATTCAGCTGTACATGGGTTTCAGGTTCCTTTTAGGAGCTTGTGTGAGTCATGCGGTATATGTTGTAAACAAAAGGGGAACGTTACCTTCCGCAACTCAGCTTCATATGTCCATCGCTATAGTTCAAAATAAACGGTTAAGTATTACCTGAAGCCTTCAATCCCTCTTTTGCTAGACCTCGATTTACCTCGGTTTACCACAAGCTCCTCCAAAACGTTTATGCTTTGCAATGTACGTCTGTCTCCCAACAGCTCACAAGATAGTCGCACTATCCTTAGTATCACAAACTGCTCGCTTCTCCCATGACACTGCGCGCAATCCTTTCCATCTTGAACTCTGTAAATAGGTTGTTTGAAAAGACTGCATCCAGGTGAATAGCTCAAACCAGCAAACAGCCAACGTATGTTTCACCCAGAATCCTTTGCAACAAGGGCTTCATCAGGGCAGTCAATCAAAGTGTGAGTCAGTCTTTTAACGAGTAAACTCCACCCATTTTCTTTGCATCATTGTTTCTTAAGGAGGATGATAACTGTCTCTAACAAATGCTCACTTAGTTTTACCATTAAGTCTGGTAACATATGTACATTATATTAACCATTCATTCACAAATGTTCATTCACACCAAAAATCGTTATCCAAAAAATCGATAGTAAACAATAATTTTTCTCTTTTAAGAAAAAACATATTTTTCAAAGATTTACCTTACATCTCTATATGATACTATACTTTAAAGAAAGTAGGCCTTTCGTTTGATTTTCATTCTCCATTACTTTATTGTCCTTATATAGAAGTTTGTCTCTTTGAATATTTCTTGCTCTCTTTCGTGCTTTTTTTTACGCACTTTTTTTAATATCGTCTCCTCAAAAATCTGTTTTGCATCAGGTCGGCATGTTCTTCAAACTTCCTATCTACTGAACAGTTTCTCCTAAGCCTCAGGAACTGTCCAGTAGGTACCCCTTTCTTTACACTTGCTAAGTGTCCACTAGAGGCCTCAAGGATGCTATTTGTAGCTGTGTCTTCTCTAAAGTTTTCCGTAGTGAGTACATTACCTTGCTTCCTGATCTTAATATCCAGAAAATTTAATTCACTATCATTTATTTCTGAAGTCAAAAAGATATTTTTATCATTTTTATTTAGTTCCAAAATGAATTCTTTCAAAACATTCACCGGGCCATCCCATAGAAGCAGGATATCATCCACATATCGAACCTAAAGATGTATATATTTCTTCACAACCTCTCCATGTTTGTCAAATACATCAGTTAGTTCCCATGCGCCCAAATGTAAGCACGCATAGGTGGGAGCACAAACTGCCCCCATTGCGGTGCCTTTAAGTTATTGGTATATTTGATTGTCAAACATGAAGACGTTGTGGGTCAGAACAAACTTTAAGAGTTCAATAACTAGATCTGTATGTTTGGAATATGGCTCACCTCTTGTGTCCAAGAAATGTCTAGCCGCCTCAATCCCTATATCATGAGGAATTGAAGCATACAAGCTTTCTACATCCAATGAGACCATGAATGTGGTGCTTGAGACTGTTAGGCCATCCAGTTTCCTTAAAAGATCCAAAGTATCTTTTACGTAAGATGGTAAAGTCACCAAAAAAGGCCTTAGAAATATATCAATGTAATTTCCTATTCTCTCAGTAAGACTGCCAATCCCTGAGACTATGGGACGACCCGGTGGATTCTTTTTATTCTTATGCAATTTTGGTATTGTGTAGAATACCAGGGTGACCGGATGTTCTGGGTACATAAATTTAAATTCTTTCAAACTAATAAGTTTCTCTATTTTGGCATCATTCAAGATTTTAAAAAGTTCAGATTGTGATCTTTTTATCACCTGAATCATATGTTTCCTTTTCAGATTTATAAGAGTATATTTTTCCTTTTTTTGTAGTCGTCTTGATCCCTGCAAAGTTTCCTGCACTTTCTAGATTTAATCTCTGCCTGTACCTTCGCAATATATACTTTAATTTCTCCATTTAATTTGTCAAAATTTGGATCCTTTTCAAAGCTATTTACTGTCTTTAAGGCATTTTCCACTTCTACTTTTATTTTCTCAAATCTTACTTCATTTCTTTTGACTAGCATGTCCATCAATTCTATAGAGAAAGAGGAGAGTTTCTCATTCCATGCATTGGTGAAATCCTCTCCTCCTTCCTCTTCCCTTGTATTTTGCCCTGGGTCTATTTTTAATCTTGGACTTCTTGGAATTAGTTTATTATTAATATAATTGTTTAGGCTTGAATTTTCAGAACTTAATTTCATTTGTTTAACCACATTACTCCTATACTTTTTAAATGCATTAAATACATTTATACTTCCTTCCTCATTTGCACTTACCAATGCATTTCCACTATTGGATAACAATTCATTTATCTCTGCTTCCTAAACCTCATCCGAGAGTGTGAATGCCATTTAAAGCAATATCTCCACACAATACCTATGAATACCTACACTTGTATTCCTGCGTTTTGTCAAGAAGACAGAAAGCCTTCACATCAAATATATAAGAAGCTGTAAGAAGACGGGAACTTATTGGAAAAAAATCCTTAGCCCTTACTTTTGCCCCTAGTAAATAGAAATGATATAGATATATAGATATTCTTCATGTACAGTGCTTAAAATTTCATAGGTATAATAACCTGTTTTGGTGCAGACCCTTAAAGAATATATTTATTTATTACTATAAGAAAGAGAAAAGGACCTAAAACTGTTAGAAGGTCCTTGGAATGACAGGGAATACAGCACTCATTATGTTTAAAGCACTTTTTAATTTTAACCTTGATACAGTTCTATACTCCAGAACTGAAACAAATTAGGCATAAACAGGCATAGTAAAAAGATATACATTATATACAAAATATCACATACTCACTCGCTGCAATCATTCTACATACATGCATAAACTCTCTATATATAAAGCACTGAGAAATACACCCCTAGTCTAGATTAAATAGAAAACCATCCTATATGGCCATAGTAGAGACTTGGAGTAAAGAGCGCTGTTACTTTAAGTAACATCCAAGGCTGGTGTGCAAGAAAAGTTTATGGTACCATGCAAAAACATAAAAAATTTATATAGATATATATAGGAGTCAGTTGGTAATAATATGCAAGCTTCTGTCAAACCAATTCTCCAGATAGTTCACACACTGTGTCAAAAGGACGTTAGTGCAGTAGCCAGCAAGCAGGTTAATAAGCAATTCAGCTGTACATGGGTTTCAGGTTCCTTTTAGGAGCTTGTGTGAGTCATGCGGTATATGTTGTAAACAAAAGGGGAACGTTACCTTCTGCAACTCAGCTTCATATGTCCACTGCTATAGTTCAAAATAAACGGTTAAGTATTACCTGAAGCCTTCAATCCCTCTTTTGCTAGACCTCGATTTACCTCGGTTTACCACAAGCTCCTCCAAAACTTTTATGCTTTGCAATGTACGTCCGTCTCCCAACAGCTCACAAGTAGTCGCACTGTCCTTAGTATCACAAACTGCTCGCTTCTCCCATGAAACTGTTCGCAATCCTTTCCATCTTGAACTCTGTAAATAGGTTGTTTGAAAAGACTGCATCCAGGTGAGTAGCTCAAACCAGCAAACAGCCAACGTATGTTTCACCCAGAATCCTTTGCAACAAGGGCTTTATCAGGGCTGTCAATCAAAATGTGAGTCAGTCTTTTAACGAGTAAACTCCACCCATTTTCTTTGCATCATTGTTTCTTAAGGAGGATGATAACTGTCTCTAACAAATGCTCACTTAGTTTTACCATTAAGTCTGGTAACATATGTACATTATATTAACCATTCATTCACAAATGTTCATTCACACCAAAAATCATTATCCAAAAAATCAATAGTAAACAATCATTTTTCTCTTTTAAGAAAAAACATATTTTTTCAAAGATTTACCTTACATCTCTATATGATACTATACTTTAAAAAAAGTAGGCCTTAATTCTTTATATACTTTCTTAGATGTAAGGTCAGGCACTTAACAACAAACATTTATCTTTGTATATTGTATAAACCAAGAGTAGTTATATGAGCAAAGGATAGTTATTATTACCTTATACTCCACTTTATACATAGATTACAATTATATTGATGCACTGCATCCGGTCTGCTGCTTGATTAAATGTGCATCTATATATATCTAAGTATAATACTCTTACTTATATAGTGCCTATTCTTACTTAGAGAATATATTTATTGAAAATACATATATACATAGAGGGATGTGGGTCTGATCCTGCAGTCATGGTGCATATTGGTACTAATGAAGGAATCGGTGGGAGATGGAGAGTCCTAAAAAATGACTTCAGGGAGTTAGGTAGCAAGCTTAAAGCAAGGACCTCCAAAGTAATATTTTCTGAGATATTACCAGTGCCGTGTGTTAACTCAGTAAGGCAGAAGGAGTTAAGGTCTGTTAATTCATGGCTAAAAACATGGTGTAAAAATGAGGGGTTTGACTTTTTAGAACACTGGGCTGATTTTTCACTAGGGTACAATTTGTACAGTAAGGATGGATTGCACCTGAATGACATGGGTGCAGGTGTGTTGGGGGAAAGGATGGTAGAACGTTTAGAGAACCTTTTAAACTAGGCAAAGGGGGGGAGGGTCAGTTAGAACAAAATAGAACAGAGAGATCAGTCTGTGAATATGTCACTCCCTTAATATCTCAAGGAAGGGATGACTTAAGAAATGTCACATTAGAAAGTATAGAGGAAAGCACACCAAGTAGCAGCAGAAAGCACATGAAAATTAAATGTATGACAACAAATGCAAGAAGCATGACAGGTAAAATGGGGGAGCTGACGCTCTTAGTTGCAGAAGAGGACTATGATGTTATCAGTATAACTGAAACTTGGTGGGATGATTCACATGACTGGGCAGTTAACTTAGAGGGGTATACATTATTTAGGAGGGACAGGAATAATAAAAGGGGTGGAGGAATCTGCATGTATATTAAACCTAACCTTAAACCTACAATAAGGGAAGATATTTATGATACAAGTGACAATGTAGAGACCCTGTGGGTTGAAATAAAGAGTGGGGGGAAAAATCCTAAAAAAATATTACTAGGAACATGCTACAAGCCTCCCAACATTAGTGACCGGGAGGAAACTCAACTACTTATCCAAATAGGTAAGGCTGCTAATAACAGTGCTGTAATTATGGGAGATTTTAACTATCCTGATATAAACTGGGCCAATGAAACTAGTAATTCAGCTAAGGGGGATAGATTTTTAAATGTTCTCAGGGATAACTTCTTGTCACAATTAATAGAGGAGCCAACTAGGAGTAAAGCTATATTGGAAGTTAAAGAGCATTTGGGTAACAGTGATCATAACATGGTCACATTTGAAATCTCTTTTCATATGCAGTGTTTTAAAGGCTTAACTAAGACTTTTAATTTCAAGAAAGCAAAATTCAACGATTTAAGGAAATCATTAAATAATATAAATTGGGACAATGTATTTTCTAATAAAATTACAGAGGATAAATGGATAATATTTAAAAATGTGTTAAATAAATATACATATCAACACATACCAAATGGTTATAAAAATAAAAAAACAAAGCCGTTATGGCTAAATAAAAATGTGTTAAGAGAAATTAGGAAAAAACGTAGGGCATTTAAATTATTAAAAGAAAATAGTACAGACTCAGCATACAATATTTATAAGGAATGTAACAAAGCATGCAAAAAAGCAATCAAATTAGCAAAAATTGAAAATGAAAAATTAATTGCCAAGGATTCTAAGTCTAACCCTAAAAGGTTCTTTAAGTACATAAATAGCAAAAAATCTAAGAAGGATAATATAGGTACATTAAAATGCGTGGAGGGTAGCATGATAAATAATGACAGGGAGAAGGCTGAGGTACTAAACCAGTTTTTTTCTTCAGTATGCACAAGAGAGGAACCATTGAATGATACTTTGGAACAGAATAGAACATGCCAGTCCATACCACTAACTGGGTTTTGTTTAGAGGATATCAGGAAAAAAATGGAAAATATTAAGGTAAATAAAACTCCAGGCCCAGATGGAATACACCCAAGGGTGTTAAGGGAACTTAGCACTGTTATAGACAAACCTTTACTCTTAATTTTTCAAGACTCATTATCCTCAGGCATGGTACCCCAGGATTGGCGTAAAGCTGATGTGGTGCCACTCTTCAAAAAGGGAAGCAGGGATGATCCAGGAAGCTATAGACCAGTTAGTCTGACATCAATAGTGGGGAAGATATTTGAAGGGATTATAAGGGATTATATTGATGAGCATATTTGTGTAAACAAGATTATGAGTTCTAATCAGCATGGCTTTAGGAGAAATAGATCATGTCAAACTAATCTAAGATTCTACGAGGAAGTAAGTAAAAATATAGATAAAGGGGAATCAGTTGATGTGATATACTTAGATTTTGCAAAGGCATTTGATACAGTGCCACATGAGAGATTAATGCACAAAATTAAGGGACTGGGAATAGCTGAAAATGTTAGCTCATGGATAAATAACTGGATAAAAGATAGGGAGCAACGAGTAGTAGTAAATGGATCATACTCAGATTGGACAAAAGTAATCAGTGGAGTCCCCCAGGGATCAATACTGGGCCCTGTTCTTTTTAATATTTTTATAAATGACTTGGAGCAAGGATTAAATAGCGACATCTCTATTTTTGCAGATGATACTAAGTTAAGTAAAGTCATTAGGTCAGAGCAGGACGAACTCTCTTTACAAAGGGATTTGCTAAAATTAGAACTATGGGCAAGTGAATGGAAAATGAGATTTAATACGGAAAAATGCAAGGTTCTACATTTTGGAAGTAAAAATAAGCAGGCTATGTATTTTTTAAATGGGACAAGACTTAGCCAAACACAGGAGGAAAGGGATTTGGGAGTAGTAATAGATAACAAGCTAAAGATGGGTGCACAATGCAGGGCAGCGGCTTCAAAGGCTAATAAGATACTAGCATGTATTAAAAGAGGCATTGATTCAAGGGAGGAAAGAATAATTCTGTCATTATATAAAGCCCTGGTAAGACCTCCCCTTGAGTTTGGAGTGCAGTTCTGGGGACCGATTGCTAAAAAAGATATTGCAGAACTAGAAAAAGTTCAGAGAAGGGCCACAAAGCTAATAAGGGGATTGGAGAAATTAACCTATGAGGAGAGGCTACCCAAACTGGGTCTGTTTTCTTTAGAAAAAAGGCGCTTGAGAGGTGACATGATTACTTTATATAAATATATTCAAGGCCCATATACAGAGATGGCAGAAGCTCTGTTTATTCCAAGAAAATTGTTTCTGACAAGAGGTCATAATTTAAGGTTGGAGAAAAGGAGATTTAATCTCCTGCAACGGAAACGTTTTTTCACTGTAAGAGCAATAAAATTGTGGAACTCATTACCAAAGGAGGTAGTGAATGCCAATACCATAGATACATTTAAAAATAGTCTGGATAAATTTCTGTATATAAACAAAATTCATGGATATGATTGCTAGTATTAAATGGGTCACATTTTAATGGGGTTATTTAAGCTTAACTGGAGCTTTTTGAAAGTATTTTAGATTTGCATAGGTTGAACTCGATGGACTTCAGTCTTTTTTCAACCTTATCTACTATGTTACTATGTTACTATGTTACATAGGTATTGAAAAATACATAGTCTATTCCTCATTTTCTTAAAGGTAACTCGCAAATTCCAATTTCTCATTAAGTCCCCTAGGGGATAGCGTTTGTAGAAGACACTTATCATTGTCACCTCCTCTTCCTGATATAATGGCCTCTAGTTATCAAGCTGTCTACTTACCTGCATTCGCCGGCCCAATACACTCGCCTAAGCTCGCCTTACATCGCCGCCGCAGACCTGAATACGTTCGCCAAAGTTATCAAGAAAGCTGTCAAGAAGCCACGCACCAAGTACGGAGCGATGAGCAGCGGACTGTTGTTAACTGACAGTCATCGATCTTGCTGCTCATCGGCTTCTTCGCAGCTTTCTTGCTAGCCTGTCACTAAGCATACTCTACTGTTTTTCCCCCTAAACTGCCGCTCCCGGAGCCTCCCGCACCTAAATAAACTTAATAACCCCTAAACCGCTGCTCCTGAACCCTGCCGCAACTACAATAAAGTTATTAACCCCTAAACCGCCGCTCCCGGACCCCGCCGCAACTATAATAAATATATGAACCCCTAAACCGCCGCTCCGGGACCCCGCCGCCACCTACATTATACCTTTTAACCCCTAATCTGCCGCCCCCTATACCGCCGCCACCTACATTACATTTATTAACCCCTATCCTGACCCCCCTACACCGCCGCCACCTACAGTACAATTATTAACCCCTAATCTACCCCCCTACACCGCCGCCACTATCATAAATGAATTAACCCCAAAACCTAAGTCTAACCCTAACCCTAACACCCCCTAACTTAAATATTATTTAAATTAATCTAAATAAATATTCCTATAAATTAACTACATTATTCCTATTTAAAACTAAATACTTAACTATAAAATAAACCCTAAGATAGCTACAATATAATTAATAATTACATTGTAGCTATTTTAGGGTTTATTTTTATTTTACAGGCAACTTTGTATTTATTTTAACTAGGTACAATATCTATTTAATAGTTAATAACTATTTAATAGCTACCTAGTTAAAATAATTACAAAATTACCTGTAAAATAAATCCTAACCTAAGTTACAAATACACCTAACACTACACTATCAATAAATTAATTAAATTAATAAACTACAATGATCTAAAATAAAATACAATTAAATAAACTAAACTATATTACAAAAAAAAACACTAAATTACAAAAAATAAAAAAAATTACAAGAATTTTAATCTAATTACACCTAATCTAAGCCCCTTAATAAAATAAAAAAGCCCCCCCAAAAAAATAAAATTCCCTACCCTAAACTAAATTACAAAAGTAATCAGTTTTACCAGCCCTTAAAAGGGCCTTTTGCGGGGCATTGCCCCAAAGTAATCAGCTTGTTTACCTGTAAAATAAAATACAATACAATACCCCCCCAACATTACAACCCACCACTCACACACCCCTACTCTAAAACCCACCCAATCCCCCCTTAAAAAAAATTAACACTACCCCTTTGAAGATCCCCCTACCTTGAGCCGTCTTCACCCAGCCGGGCACCACTGGTCATCCGATGGGGCAGAAGAGGACATCCGGACCGGCAGAAGTCTTCATCCTATCCGGGCAGAAGAGGACATCCGGACCGGCAGAAGTCTTCATCCAATCGGGGCAGAAGAGATCCTCCAAGCGGCAGATGTCTTCAACCAAGTGGCATCTTCTATCTTCAATCAACCGGAGCGGAGCCATCTTGAATCCAGCCAACGCAGAGCCATCCTCTTCTTCCAATGTCCTAACAGTGAATGAAGGTTCCTTTAAATGACGTCATCCAAGATTATGTCCCTTGAGTTCCGATTGGCTGATAGGATTCTATCAGCCAATCGGAATTAAGGTAGGAAAAATCCATAAAGTTATTAACCCCTATCCTGCCGATCCCGGACCCCGCCGCGAATAAATTAATTTTTTAACACCTAAACCACCGCACCCGGAGCCCTCCGCCACCTACATTACATTTATTAACCCCTATCCTGCCCCCCCTACACCGCCGCCACCTACAGTACATTTATTAACCCCTAATCTACCCCCCTATGCCGCCGCCACTATATTAAATGAATTAACCCCAAAACCTAAGTCTAACCCTAACCCTAACACCCCCTAACTTAAATATTATTTAAATTAATCTAAATAAATATTCCTATAAATAACTACATTATTCCTAACTAAATACTTAACTATAAAATACACCCTAAGATAGCTACAATATAATTAATAATTACATTGTAGCTATTTTAGGGTTTATTTTTATTTAGCAGGCAACTTTGTATTTATTTTAACTAGGTACAATAGCTATTAAATAGTTAATAACTATTTAATAGCTACCTAGTTAAAATAATTACAAAATTACCTGTAAAATAAATCCTAACCTAAGTTACAAATACACCTAACACTACACTATCGATAAATTAATTAAATTAATAAACTACAATGATCTAAAATAAAATACAATTAAATAAACTAAACTAGACGCATTCTATTGGCTGATCCAATCAGCCAATCGGATTGAACTTCAATCCGATTGGCTGATTACATCAGCCAATCGGATTTTTCCTACCTTAATTCCGATTGGCTGATAGAATCCTATCAGCCAATCGGAACTCGAGGGACGCCATCTTGGATGACGTCATTTAAAGGAACCTTCATTCGCTGTTAGGACATCGGAAGAAGAGGATGGCTCCGCGTCGGCTAGATTCAAGATGGCTCTGCTCCGCTCCGGTTGATTGAAGATAGAAGATGCCGCTTGGATGAAGACATCTGCCGCTTGGAGGACCTCTTCTGCCCCGATCGGATGAAGACTTCTGCCGGTCCGGATGTCCTCTTCTGCCCCATCGGCTGACCAGTGGTGCCCGGCTGGGTGAAGACGGCTCAAGGTAGGGTGATCTTCAATGGGGTAGTGTTAGTTTTTTTAAGGGGGGATCGGGTGGGTTTTAGAGTAGGGGTGTGTGGGTGGTGGGTTGTAATGTTGGTGGGGGTATTGTATTGTATTTTATTTTACAGGTAAAAGAGCTGATTACTTTGGGGCAATGCCCCGCAAAAAGCCCTTTTAAGGGCTGGTAAAAGAGCTGATTACTTTTGTAATTTAGTTTAGGGTAGGGAATTTTATTTTTTGGGGGGGCTTTTTTTATTTTATTAGGGGGCTTAGATTAGGTGTAATTAGATTAAAAATCTTGTAATATTTTTTTATTTTTTGTAATTTAGTGTTTGTTTTTTGTAATATAGTTTAGTTCATTTAATTTTATTTTATTTTAGATCATTGTAGTTTATTAATTTAATTAATTTATTGATAGTGTAGTGTTAGGTGTATTTGTAACTTAGGTTAGGATTTATTTTACAGGTAATTTTGTAATTATTTTAACTAGGTAGCTATTAAATAATTATTAACTATTTAATAGCTATTGTACCTAGTTAAAATAAATACAAAGTTGCCTGTAAAATAAATATAAATCCTAAAATAGCTACAATGTAATTATTAATTATATTGTAGCTATCTTAGGGTTTATTTTATAGGTAAGTATTTAGTTTTAAATAGGATTAATTTATTTAATGATAGGGATATTTTTATAGATAAATTTAAATAATATTTAAGTTAGGGGGGTGTTAGGGTTAGGGTTAGACTTAGGTTTTGGGGTTAATTCATTTAATATAGTGGCAGCGGTGTAGGGGGGTAGATTAGGGGTTAATAAATGTAATGTAGGTGGCGGAGGGCTCCGGGTACGGCGGTTTAGGGGTTAAACAATTAATTTATTTGCGGCAGGGTCCAGGATCGGCAGGATAGGGGTTAATAACTTTATGTAGGTGGCGGCGGTATAGGGGGCGGCAGATTAGGGGTTAATAGGTATAATCTAGGTGGCGGCGGGGTCCGGGAGTGGCGGTTTAGGGGTTAATATATTTATTATATTGGCGGCGGGGTCCGGGAGCAGAGGTTTAGGGGTTAATAAGTTTATTATAGTGGCGTCGGGGTCCGGGAGCGGCGGTTTAAGGGGTAATAAGTTTATTTAGATGCGGCGGGGTCCGGGGGGCAGATTAGGGGTGTTTAGACTCGGGGTACATGTTAGGGTGTTAGGTGCAGACACTTCCCATAGGAATCAATGGGATATTGGGCAGCAGCGAACATGAGCTCTCGCTGCTGTCAGACTCCCATTGATTCCTATGGGATCCGCCACCTCCAGGGCGGCGGATTGAAAACCAGGTACGCTGGCCCGGAATAGTGGCGAGCCAGTGACGTGCAGTGACGTCAGAGGCTGGTGAGGCAGTGGCTAGGATACGCCTTCATTCTTTAGATATCCTTTGTTGAAGAAATAGCAATGCACATGGGTGAGCCAATCACATGAGGTATCCATGTGCAGCCACCAATCAGCAGCTACTGAGCATATTTAGATATGATTTTCAACAAAGGATATCAAAAGAATGAAGAAAATTAGATATTAGATGTAAATTGGAAAGTTATTTAAATTTGCATATGGGTTTCATATGGGTTTCATGTCCCTTTAAATTGTGTCTTGGAAAACTGGTCAACTTAGTAAACATCTGATTTTAGTCTAAAAGGATTGTAACAGAAACTCTTGCCAGATAACACAATGCTTGCTCTGATTATGAGATCTAGAAATCCATGCCCATTAAAATATGTTTAAAACATACTTTTTACTTTAATGCTGCAAATTATGCTTATAGATTCTTTCATTATTCAGTAAATATAAAAATGTCTTGATCCAGTGGTGGCTGGTGAAATTAAAAGATGGTGGGGCGCTTGACCCCACCCCTTTAAATAAAGCCACACCATCAGATGGTACTATCAATTCATTAATTAAATAAATAAAAGGAAGACAGAAACACAGAAAAGCACTCAGGGGGAAAGGGAGAGAGAGACGGGGAGAGAGACACAGAGGGTTAGAGAGAAAGAGAGAGAGAGAGAGACACAATCACACACAGAGGGTTAGAGAGAGAGAAAGAGAGAGAGAGACACAATCACACACAGAGGGTTAGAGAGAGAGAAAGAGAGAGAGAAAGAGAGACACAATCACACACAGAGGGTTAGAGAGAGAGAAAGAGAGAGAGACACAATCACACACAGAGGGTTAGAGAGAGAGAAATAAAGAGAGAGTGAGAGACACAATCACATACAGAGGGTTAGAGAGAAAGAGAGACACAATCACATACAGAGGGTTAGAGAAAGAGAGACACAATCACAAACAGAGGGTTAGAGAGAGAGAGAAAGAGAGACACAATCACACACAGAGGGTTAGAGAGAGAGAGAAATAGAGAGAGACACAATCATACACAGGGTTAGAGAGAGAGAGAAAGAGAGAGAGACACAATCTCACAGAGAGGGTTAGAAAGAAAGAGAGAGACAATCATACACAGAGGGTTAGAGAGAGAGAGAGAGAGAGAGAGAGACACAATCACACACAGAGGGTTAGAGAGAGAGAGAGAGAGAGAGAGAAAGAAAGAGACACAATCACACACAGAGGGTTAGAGAGAGAGAGAAAGAGAGAGACACAATCACACACAGAGGGTTAGAGAGAAAGAGAGAGAGACACACACAATCACACACAGAGGGTTAGAGAGAGAGAGAGAGAGAGAGAGAGAGACACAATCACACACAGAGGGTTAGAGAGAGAGAGAAAGAGAGAGAGACACACAATCACACACAGAGGGTTAGAGAGAGAGACACAATCACACACAGAGGGTTAGAGAGAGAAAGAGAGAGAGAGACACAATCACACACAGAGGGTTAGAGAGAGAGACACAATCACACACAGAGGGTTAGAGAGAGAGAAAGAGAGACACAATCATACACAGAGGGTTAGAGAGAGAGAGAGAGAGAGAGACACAATCACACACAGAGGGTGAGAGAGAAAGAGAGACACAATCACACACAGAGGGTTAGAGAGAGAGAAAGAGAGAGAGAGACACAATCACACACAGGGTGAGAGAGAAAGAGAGAGATACAATCACACACAGAGGGTTAGAGAGAGAAAGAGAGAGAGACACACAATCATACACAGAAGGTTAGAGAGAGAGACAATCACACACAGAGGGTTAGAGAGACACATAAGGGATGAGAGTCAGAGGGGGAGGATGCTGGGGAAAAATATATATATATATTTTTTTTTAAAGCCAATAAAAAAAATATATATTTTTGCCCATATGAGAGGTGAAGCACTGCCTCACCTGCCTCTAGTGACTGCACATCACTGTGGCGAGCGTACCTGGTAGGTATTTGATAACTACCAAAAGTTGTCAGATTGTGCCTAACTTGCGTTCAGAACATCTGTAATAACATAACCATCGATCTGTGTCAGACTGAGTCCGGCAGATTGTATGTTACGTCACTTGATTCTACTTTTGCCGGGCTGTAGGGCTTGATAAATATGGCGAATCAACCTCGCCACAAATACGCTGCGGAATTCCAGCGTATTTGCGGTTGACGGGTTGATAACTAGAGGCCAATGCCTCTATCAATACCCACAAACCTCAAGGTTTCTGGATTTGATTCATGGCATTCTAAAAAATGTCTTGCCACACTTGTGTCCTTCAGAGAGGTTATGTCATCTCTATGTTCTCTTATGCGATCTTTTATCTGTCTTTTTGTTTTGCCAACATAGAACTTTGAGCAAGAACAAGAGAGGAGATATACCACACCAAAGGAATCACAGTTAGTGAAATGTTTTATCTGATACTGTCTCTCCCCTGTGTTAAAGGTTTTTGTCCTCATCATGAATGGGCAATATACACATCTCCCACATGGAAAGTTTCCCTTTACCTTATCGGAACTAAGTCAGTTCCCCATATGGGGAGATCTTACATAATTGCTTGTTACTAATACATCTTTCAGATTTGGTGCTCTTTTAGCTGTCATCTGGGGGGCTAGACCTACTGCTTCTTTTATCCCTTCATCCTGGAGTAGATAGTGCCAGTTTATTTTGAAAATAGACTTCATCATCTCCCACTGACAGTTAAACTTACTTATAAACCTGATCATTTGATTTTCATTCTCCATTACTTTATTGTCCTTATATAGAAGTTTATCTCTTTGAATATTTCTTGCTCTCTTTCGTGCTTTTTTTAAGCACTTTTTTGAATATCCTCTCCTCAAAAATCTGTTTTGCATCAGGTCGGCATGTTCTTCAAACTTCCTATCTACTGAACAGTTTCTCCTAAGCCTCAGGAACTGTCCAGTAGGTACCCCTTTCTTTACACTTGCTAAGTGTCCACTAGAGGCCTCAAGGATGCTATTTGTAGCTGTGTCTTTTCTAAAGTTTTCCGTAGTGAGTACATTACCTTGCTTCCTGATCTTAATATCCAGAAAATTTAATTCACTATCATTGATTTCTGAAGTCAAAAAGATACTTTTATCATTTTTATTTAGTTCCAAAATGAATTCTTTCAAAACACCCACCGGGCCATCCCATAGAAGCAGGTTTGAGGTTCTAAAAGATCTTAACCTTTTTGGAAGAAAGATAATTTTATCACAAATTATGAAAAATAAAGGGGATTTAAACAAGTGTGAACATATCTTAGGTACTAGTGATAGTGAAGCATTGACAGACTTAATTTGCCTTCTAAGTGAAAATGAAAGAGAAAGCCAAAATATAAATGTAGATACAATGGATAACATGCAACCAATCCCCCCAAACTCACATTTAAAACCTAAATCAACGTACATGCCCCCACTATCTTTAGTACCCACAGTAAACTACTTTGTAAAAGCGGTAGAAAAAGATATAGAAAAGGTATATGATAAAATGTTGATTAATGATAACTTAACACATAAAGAAAGGACAGCCCTAAGTGATTTGATAATGGCCAAGAATATCATCATAAAGCCGGCTGATAATGGCGGAAATCTTGTCCTTATGGATGAGAGACAATATGTAAATGAAGTGAGACGCCAATTGAATGATAAAAATCAATATGGCAAGCTACCTTTTAATCCAATAAAAAGATCACAATCTGAACTTTTTAAAATCTTGAATGATGCCAAAATAGAGAAACTTATTAGTTTGAAATAATTTAAATTTATGTACCCAGAACATCCGGTCACCCCGGTATTCTACACAATACCAAAATTGCATAAGAATAAAAATAATCCACCGGGTCGTCCCATAGTCTCAGGGATCTTACTGAGAGAATAGGAAATTACATTGATATATTTCTAAGGCCTTTTTTGTTGACTTTACCGTCTTACATAAAAGATACTTTGGATCTTTTAAGGAAACTGGATGGCCTAACAGTCTCAAGCACCACAATCTTGGTCTCATTGGATGTAGAAAGCTTGTATGCTTCAATTCCTCATGATATAGGGCGGCTAGACATTTCTTGGACACAAGAAGTGAGCAATATTCCAAACATACAGATCTAGTTATTGAACTCTTAAAGTTTGTTCTGACCCACAACGTCTTCATGTTTGACAATCAAATATACCAACAACTTAAAGGCACCGCAATTGGGGCAATTTGTGCTCACACCTATGCGTGCTTACATTTGGTCGCATGGGAACTAACTGATGTATTTGACAAACATGGAGAGGTTGTGGAGAAATATATACATCTTTGGGTTCGATATGTGGATGATATCCTGCTTCTATGGGAGGGCCCGGTGAATGTTTTGAAAAAATTCATTTTGGAACTAAATAAAAATGATAAAAATATCTTTTTGACTTCAGAAATAAATGATAGTGAATTAAATTTTCTGGATATTAAGATCAGGAAGCAAGGTAATGTACTCACTACGGAAAACTTTAGAGAAGACACAGCTACAAATAGCATCCTTGAGGCCTCTAGTGGACACTTAGCAAGTGTAAAGAAAGGGGTACCTACTGGACAGTTCCTGAGGCTTAGGAGAAACTGTTCAGTAGATAGGAAGTTTGAAGAACATGCCGACCTGATGTAAAACAGATTTTTGAGGAGAGGATATTCAAAAAAGTGCATAAAAATAGCACGAAAGAGAGCAAGAAATATTCAAAGAGATAAACTTCTATATAAGGACAATAAAGTAATGGAGAATGAAAATCAAACGATCAGGTTTATAAGTAAGTTTAACTGTCAGTGGGAGACGATGAGGTCTATTTTCAAAATAAACTGGCACTATGAAGGGATAAAAGAAGCAATAGGTCTAGCCCCCCAGATGACAGCTAAAAGAGCACCAAATCTGAAAGATGCATTAGTAACAAGCAATTATGTAAGATCTCCCCATATGGGGAACTGACTTAGTTCCATTCATGATGAGGACAAAAACCTTTAACACAGGGGAGAGACAGTATCAGATAAAACATTTCACTAACTGTGATTCCTTTGGTGTGGTATATCTCCTCTCTTGTTCTTGCCCAAAGTTCTATTTTGGCAAAACGAAAAGACAGATAAAAAATCACATAAGAGAACATAGAGATGACATAACCTCTCTGAAGGACACAAGTGTGGCAAGACATTTTTTAGAATGCCATGAATCAAATCCAGAAACCTTGAGGTTTGTGGGTATTGATAGAGACATTATATCAGGAAGAGAAGGAGACAATGATAAGTGTCTTCTACAAAAAGAGACAAAGTGGATGTACATTCTAAAAATGCTATCCCCTAGGGGACTTAATGAAAAATTGGAATTTGCGAGTTACCTTTAAGAAAATGAGGAATATCCTATGTATTTTTCAATACCTATGTATTTTCAATAAATATATTTTTTAAGTAAGAATAGGCACTATATAAGTAAGAGTATTATACTTAGATATATACGGATGCACATTTAATCAAGCATCAGACCAGATGCAGTGCATCAATGTAATTATAATCTAAGTATAAAGTGGAGTATAAGGTAATAATAACTATCCTTTGCTCATATAACTACTCTTGGTTTATACATATAAAAAATATATAAATATAAAAATATACAAAGATAAATGTTTGTTGTAAAGTGCCTGACCTTACATCTAAGAAAGTATACAAAGAATTAAGGCCTACTTTCTTTAAAGTATAGTATCATATAGAGATGTAAGGTAAATCTTTGAAAACAGATGTTTTTTCTTAAAAGAGAAAAATTATTGTTTACTATCGATTTTTTGGATAGCGATTTTTGGTGTGAATGAACATTTGTGAATGAATGGTTAATATAATGTACATATGTTACCAAACTTTATGGTAAAACTAAGTGAGCATTTATTAGAGACAGTATTCATCCTCCTTAAAGGGACACTAAACACCTGCTGCAAATTCTGCAAACTAACTTCTGCTTTTGATTCATAAATGTACTCCAAATCTAGAAAAAAGGGATATTTAGGCAATCTGTGCATCTTACCCCCAGTTTATTCAAGAAGAGTGTTGTCAAACAGAATGGTGATACTGAGCTCAATGCTGCTATGTATCCTGCCATGTTGTAACGCACGTTGCTCACAGGCAGTAGTCACATGATGTGAATGACAGATAATGGTATAAATAAAGTTAAGAGGATTATCAGAATGCTCCCTCACTGTGGTGATAATCAAGTGCTGTATAAACATCATATGTGCCTCATTCATATAAATACACATTCAGTTTGTGCATTCATTGTTTTAAAATCAAAGCACTGTGTTTTTTTTCTGTTAGAAGAAATACGTCTCCACAGCTAGAGGAATGTTTATTTTTGCTAATAGCTAGCTACACAGGGATTAGGGAGGAGGAAGGAGGGGGAGAGGCATGCTCATAGCTGAATAACGCTGTATTTATATTCGACTACTACAAGATTTATGCACTTATTGCCATAGATTAGCAAGCTACACCGGGAGGAGAGGGGAGGAGGAAGGAGGGGCATGCTCCATGGGAAGAAGGCAGCTGGATAACACAGTACTTCAAACATTTTACGGACTAGACATTGAAAAGATACTTACACTTAGTGCATAAATCTTGTAGTAAAATGTAAATACATCGTTATTCAGCTGCCTTCTTCACACGAAGCATGCCTCTCCCCCACCTTCCTCCTCCCCGTGCAAAATAGTAAGGGAGTGACTGGACCCTTGTGGTAGCAAGCCCATGGAGGACTCCACATGTTAAGCAAACAGTACATGTTGGTGTGCAAGCTTCACAATGATTTTTATGTATGCAATTCTTGTAAAATCAACTTTATTTTTTTTCTAATATAGATTATTTCATTAGGTCCATAAATTGTCACACCTCTATAAGATTTACTCTCCCCCTCCTTCCTCCTCCCCGTGTAGCTTGCTATTTGCAAAAATAAACATTCCTCTTTCTTCTAACACAGAAAAAAAACACAGTGCTTTGATTTTAAAACAATGAATGCACAAACTGAATGTTTATTTATATGAATGAGGCACATATGATGTTTATACAGCGCTTGATTAGCACCACAATGAGGGAGCATTCTGATAATCCTCTTAACTTTATTTATACCATTATCTGCCATGCACATCACATGACTGCTGTGCCCGTGTGGCAATATGGCGGCATACATAGCATTACCAAGCGCTGGATCAGCAGTCTGATTGAAGACACTCTTCTTGAACTGTTTAGGGTAAACTGAGCATCAAGGATATGGATTAATGCTTAGTTTGTTATTATTAGTAAGTATAAGTTAGTTTAAACAATTTTTATAAGGTGTTATAGGTCCCTTTAAGAAACGATGCAAAGAAAATGGGTGGAGTTTACTCGTTAAAAGACTGACTCACACTTTGATTGACAGCCCTGGTGAAGCCCTTGTTGCAAAGGATTCTGGGTGAAACATACGTTGGCTGTTTGCTGGTTTGAGCTACTCACCTGGATGCAGTCTTTTTAAACAACCTATTTACAGAGTTCAAGATGGAAAGGATTGCTCGCAGTGTCATGGGAGAAGCGAGCAGTTTGTGATACTAGGGATAGTGCGACCACGTTGTGAGCTGTTGGGAGATGGACGTACATTGCAAAGCATAAAAGTTTTGGAGGAGCTTGTAGTAAACTGAGGTAAATCGAGGTCTAGCAAAAGAGGGATTGAAGGCTTCAGGTAATACTTAACCGTTTATTTTGAACTATAGCGGTGGACATATGAAACCGAGTTGCGGAAGGTAACGTTCCCCTTTTGTTTACAACATATACCGCATGACTCACGCAAGCTCCTAAAAGGAACCTGAAACCCATGTACAGCTGAATTGCTTATTAACCTGCTTGCTGGCTACTGCACTAACACCCTTTTGACACAGTGAGGCCTATTTAAGAAATGTCTTGCGGACCTGATCCGACAGTGCGGATCAGGTCCGTAAGACATCGCTGAATGCGGAGAGCAATACGCTCTCCGCATTTAACATTGCACCGGCAGCTCACAAGAACTGCTGGTGCAACGCCACCCCCTGCAGACTCTCGGCCAATGGGCTGCCAGCAGGGGGTGTCAATCAACCCGATCGTACTCGATCTGGTTGAATTGTTGCGATTCCTGTCCGCCTGCTCAGAGCAGGCAGATAGGGTTATGGAGCAGCAGTCTTTGTGACCGCTGCTCCATAACTTTTGTTTCTGGCGAGTCTGAAGCCTGCCAGAAACACAGGCCGTCAAGCTCCTTTCGGAGCTTGATAGATAGGCCCTAGTGTGTGAACTATCTGGAGAATTGGTTTGACAGAAACTGACTCCTATATATATATCTATATATTTTTTCGATGTTTTTGCATGGTACCATAAACTTTTTTGCACACCAGCCGGCCGCCAGCAGGGGGGTGTCAATCAACCCGATCGTACTCGATCGGGTTGAATTGCAGCGATGTCTGTCTGCCTGCTCAGAGCAGGCAGACAGGTTATGGAGCAGCGGTCTTTAGACCGCTGCTTCATAACTGGTGTTTCTGGCGAGCCTGCAGGCTCACCAGAAACACGGGCCCTCAAGCTCCATCTGGAGCTTGATAAATGGGCCCCTAAGTCTCTACTATGGCCATATAGGATGATTTTCTATTTAATCTAGACTAGGGGTGTATTTCTCAGTGCTTTATATATAGAGAGTTTATGCATGTATGTTGAATGACTGCAGCGAGTGAGTATGTGATATTTTGTATATAATGTATATCTTTTTACTATGCCTGTTTATGCCTAATTTGTTTCAGTTCTGGAGTATACAGGGAGTGCAGAATTATTAGGCAAGTTGTATTATTGAGGATTAATTTTATTATTGAACAACAACCATGTTCTCAATGAACCCAAAAAACTCATTAATATCAAAGCTGAATATTTTTGGAAGTAGTTTTTAGTTTGTTTTTAGTTTTAGCTATTTTAGGGGGATATCTGTGTGTGCAGGTGACTATTACTGTGCATAATTATTAGGCAACTTAACAAAAAACAAATATATACCCATTTCAATTATTTATTTTTACCAGTGCAACCAATATAACGTCTCAACATTCACAAATATACATTTCTGACATTCAAAAACAAAACAAAAACAAATCAGTGACCAATATAGCCACCTTTCTTTGCAAGGACACTCAAAAGCCTGCCATCCATGGATTCTGTCAGTGTTTTGATCTGTTCACCATCAACATTGCGTGCAGCAGCAACCACAGCCTCCCAGACACTGTTCAGAGAGGTGTACTGTTTTCCCTCCTTGTAAATCTCACATTTGATGATGGACCACAGGTTCTCAATGGGGTTCAGATCAGGTGAACAAGGAGGCCATGTGATTAGATTTTCTTCTTTTATACCCTTTCTTGCCAGCCACGCTGTGGAGTACATGGACGCGTGTGATGGAGCATTGTCCTGCATGAAAATCATGTTTTTCTTGAAGGATGCAGACTTCTTCCTGTACCCATGCTTGAAGAAGGTGTCTTCCAGAAACTGGCAGTAGGACTGGGAGTTGAGCTTGACTCCATCCTCAACCCGAAAAGGCCCCACAAGCTCATCTTTGATGATACCAGCCCAAACCAGTACTCCACCTCCACCTTGCTGGCGTCTGAGTCGGACTGGAGCTCTCTGCCCTTTACTAATCCAGCCACGGGCCCATCCATCTGGCCCATCAAGACTCACTCTCATTTCATCAGTCCATAAAACCTTAGAAAAATCAGTCTTGAGATATTTCTTGGCCCAGTCTTGACGTTTCAGCTTGTGTGTCTTGTTCAGTGGTGGTCGTCTTTCAGCCTTTCTTACCTTGGCCATGTCTCTGAGTATTGCACACCTTGTGCTTTTGGGCACTCCAGTGATGTTGCAGCTCTGAAATATGGCCAAACTGGTGGCAAGTGGCATCTTGGCAGCTGCACGCTTGACTTTTCTCAGTTCATGGGCAGTTATTTTGCGCCTTGGTTTTTCCACACGCTTCTTGCGACCCTGTTGACTATTTTGAATGAAACGCTTGATTGTTCGATGATCACGCTTCAGAAGCTTTGCAATTTTAAGAGTGCTGCATCCCTCTGCAAGATATCTCACTATTTTTGACTTTTCTGAGCCTGTCAAGTCCTTCTTTTGACCCATTTTGCCAAAGGAAAGGAAGTTGCCGAATAATTATGCACACCTGATATAGGGTGTTGATGTCATTAGACCACACCCCTTCTCATTACAGAGATGCACATCACCTAATATGCTTAATTGGTAGTAGGTTTTCGAGCCTCTACAGCTTGGAGTAAGACAACATGCATAAAGAGGATGATGTGGTCAAAATACTCATTTGCCTAATAATTCTGCACTCCCAGTAGAACTGTATCAAGGTTATAATTAAAAAGTGCTTTAAACATAAAGAGTGCTGTATTCCCTGTCATTCCAAGGACCTTCTAACAGTTTTAGGTCCTTTTCTCTTTCTTATAGTAATAAATAAAAAATGTTTACGGTCACTTTAACTTAATAACAAAACCAGGGGTAAATTTATTAAATAGCGAGCGGACATGATTCGCTATAGCAAATCATGTCCGCTCGACTTCACTAAATGCAGACAGCATACACTATCAGCATTTATAATTGCACAAGCATTTCTTGTGAAATGCTTGTGCAATGCAATGCACCCCCTGCTCACCACTAGAAGGGGGTGTCAATCATCGCATAGAATGCAGCATCTGCTGCATAATAAATCTACCCCCAAGAATACAATATTAAATGTTTGAAAGAAATAAGAGATACAATGTAAAAAGAGAAGATAAATAAGGGAACCTGGGAGACTGTAAAGCATTTTGGCCAAATAAGAAGATCTCTGGAAATAAGAGAGGGTTGACAACCCTATATTTGCTGAAAAGCATACCTTAGTAGCCTCAGGAGCAGCAATGAGAGCTAGCTGATGATTGGTGGATACACGCATATAGCTTTAACTATGTGTGACTTTAACAATGTGCTAAACCCGTTATTTTCAAGCAACAGTGCAATAATAAAACGCTCTTTTCCTTTTGCACTTTTATGTCCCATTGAGGATTATTAAAAATATTTACTTTTTGGTGAATTCTTTCTTCTTTTGATAGATAAAGTCACCCCTTCTTTATCATTATGGGGATAGAAAATAGATAAGCCCTTCCGTTTTTATACAGCTGTAGCCTGACATGAGCAACCTCACGGTACATAGTCCAAAACCTGCAAGAAATGTCTGGTAAGTGTGACGATGCACAAATTAACTGTAAGTAGAACAGACTTGTCACAAAAAGGGAGATAGCAACATAAAGGCTGTCTGTGGCAATAGAGGTTTTCCATTCCATTGGAAAATAAAGGTTTCATGTGAAGCTAATACAGTGAAAATAAAATAAAGCAGGATAATTACATAACTATTTATAAAATGATCCTGCTTTATTTTATTTTGGACTCAGTGGAGTCCATTGAATAACTTTCAAATCAATAAAAAGTTAGCTTAGACACTGGGAATAAGAATTGTATCTGCAAACTTTTAGTAATGGTTTTAAAAACACTCGTATCAGATTACAAGTGATACAAGTCTTGCATTAGGCTTAAAAAGCAGCATTAGCCGGTCCCAACGCTGCTTTTTAACGCCCACTGGTATTACGATTCTTGATTTTACAGGTGTACCGCTCACTTTTTTGGCCAGACTCGGAAATACCGCAAATCCACTTACGTCAATTGCGTATCCTATATTTTCAATGGGATTTGCATAGCGCCGGTATTACGAGTCTTCCAAAAAGTGAGCGGTACACCCTCTCCTGTCAAGCCTGGCACTGCATTTTAAAGTCAGTAGTTAAGAGTTTTACACTACAACGCCGTAGCATAGAACTCTTAACTAAGTGCTAAAAAGTACACTAACACCCATAAACTACCTATTAACCCCTAAAGCGAGCCCCCCCCCCACTTCGCGAACACTAAAATAAATATTTTAACCCCTAATCTGCCGAATCGGCCATCGCCACCACTATAATAAATATATTAACCCCTAAACTGCCGCACTCCCGCATTGCAAACTATAGTTAAATATTATTAACCCAGAATCTGCCGTCCCTAACATCGCCGACACTTAAATACATGTGTTGGGGGTGGCAGGGGTTAATATCTGCCACCCCCAACGTCGCCACCACTATATTAAATGTATTAACCCCTAAACCTAAGTCTAACCCTAACCCTAACCCCCCCTAACTTAAATATAATTACAATTAATCTAAATAAAATTACTATAATTAACTAAATTATTCCTATTTAAAACTAAATACTTACCTGTAAAATAAACCCTAAGCTAGCTACAATATAACTAATAGTTACATTGTATCTAGCTTAGGGTTTATTTTTATTTTACAGGCAAGTTTGTGTTTATTTTAACTAGGTAGAATAGTTATTAAATAGTTATTATGATTGGGTCTTACAGAATTATACCACTCGCATATTCTCTGTAGAGATATGGTGAGTTTATAAGAGTGAAGATGGGGGACTCCTAGGCCTCCCTCTGTAGGAAGTTTAAAGAGTGTATTTTTATTAATTCGTGGGGGCCTGCGTCTCCAAATATAGTCATTTATGATCTTTTGCAGAATGTCTAGGTCTTTTTGGATACCTAGGATAGGGACTGTTGGAGAATGTATAGAACTTTTGGGAGTAGGGTCATTTTTGTTGCTTGTATTCTACCTAGCCAAGATATATTTTTTGGAAGCCAATGAGATGTTAGAGTCTGCAGTTCTGTGATTAAACTACCATAATTATACTTGCATAGATCTGCCTTATCTGGGGTAATTTGAATGTCAAGGTATTTTAAGTATTTTGTTTGTTGCTTGAGCGGGCATGTTGATTTTAAGATGCTAAGGGCTTGGGCTGGCAAATTTATGGGCAGATATTATGATTTGGTCATGTTTACTAAAAAGTTTGATATAGTTCCAAATTGTGCTAATTCAGTGATTATCTGTTGTAGAGATAATTAAGGGTTTGTGAGTGTCAGGAGAATGTTGTCTGCGAATATGGCTAGTTTATGTGTTTGGTTTGCAATAGTTATCCCTTGAATTTGATTGTTTAGTCTCATTTTGATGGCCAATGGTTCCAGGGACAGGATAAAAAGAAGCGGGGAGAGTGGGCATCCCTGTCTAGAACCATTCCAAATTTCAAACGGCTCTGAGAGAGTGCCATTAATTTTTACCTGTGCTGTGGGGTTTGAATAGAGAGCAAAATTTTTTTGGATAAAGGAGTCAGGGATATGAAAATGTTGTAATGTCGAGAGTAAGTATGTTCAGTGTAGTCGGTCAAAATCCTTTTCGGCATCAGTGGATAGAAAAATAGTCGGGGTCTTGTTTTGTGTGACATATTCCAGCAAATTGAGGACTTTGACCGTGTTGTCTTTTGCTTCTCTATGTGGGACAAAGCCCACTTGGTCTTGGTGAACTATGGATGGCAGAATTTGATTGAGGCGGGAGGCTAAAATATTTGCATAAAGTTTGAGATCAACATTCAATAATGAAATTGACCTAAAGTTCGCCGGTGTGTCCGGGGGCTTGCCAGGCTTAGCTATGACTGAGATGTTGGCTTGATCATAGTGTCAGGGAATGGGAATTTTTCTTGTATAGAATTAAACAGGGATGTTAAATGTGGTAATAAAAGTGAAGCAAAGGTTTTATAATATAAGCCTATAAAGCCATCAGGTCCTGGAGCTTTATTTTGTTTTAGATGTTTTTTTGCCTCTAATATTTCAGAGAGTTGAATAGGGCGGTCCAGGAGAATACATTGATCAGAATTTAGTTTTGGGATTGGCAGGTTATCCAGGTATTGGTTACAGTAGAATGCAAAGATTTGAGGGTTTCTATGTGGGAATAGGTTATAAAGTTTGTGATAGAACCTCTTGAACTCTCTGGCTATAGATTTAGTGTCTTCTAAGTGTTTGCCGTCTGAAGATTTGATGGAGTGGATATAAGTTTTCTGTTGTTGCTTTTTTAATGCTCTGGCTAAAAGTTTTCCTGACTTATTTCCCTCCCTGTAGAAGTTTTGCTGGAGGTAAAGAAGTTGCCTTTGTGATTTAATATGTAATATGGAGTTAATTTTTTCTCTTTTAATTTTGATTTGCTCTAGAATAGAATTGTCAGAGGGATTGGATTTGTGTTCAAAATCTAGGTTAGCGATATCTGTGGCTAGAAGATTTATCTCCTCCCGACTTTTCCTTTTGATTTGGGCGGCAGCTTTAATGAACTCGCCTCTTATAGTGCTTTTGTGGGCTTCCCAAAGGGTGGCCGCGTTAACTTCTGGGGTGGCATTTAAGGAGAAATATGAGTTTATATGTTCTGAAAATAATTCTCTCTGCGCTGGGTCTAACAATAGTGAGTCTTCCAATCTCCACTGGAAAGCTCGGAGAGGGGCTGTTGGCCATCTTATGGTGCATGCGACTAAAGAATGATCTGACCAGGTTGTGTGATTTATATATGAATGTTTGGTGTGGGATAGGACTAGATGGTCCACTAGGATGTAATCTAGCCTAGAATAGTTGCGATTGGGATGTGAAAAGAAGGTAAAGTCTAGTTTTTGGGGGTTGAAGTATCTCCAGGTATCATGTAGCCCAAGAAGTTTGAATTTTTGCCAAATATTATTAAGGTTTAGGGTCTTAGCTCTAGTGTTGGGATTTGAGCAGTCCATTGTGGGGTCAAGTGGGAAGTTTAAATCTCCTGACATGATTAGGGATCCCTTAGCTTCTTTAAGAATTAAATCCGTTACTGAGGTTATGAATTTATCCTGATGTGAATTTGGGGCGTAAATATCCTTTAAAGTTTCTGGTTTGCCATATAGAAGGCTATTTAAACATAAATATTTGCCTTCTTTGTCACAGATAATTTGTATCTTAGTGAAGAGAATGGATTTGTGGATTAGGATGCTAACTCCATTATTTTTTTTTATTTGGGTTGGTGCTGTGGAAGTGTTGGGGGTAATGTGTGGAGAAGTATTTGGGAATATTTTTCCCTTTAAAATGGCTTTCATGCAGCATTAGGATGTGTCCTCGCCTTTTTTGGAGGTCTAAGATGGCCATTCTTCTTTTTTTAGGGCAGTTAAGGCCTTTGGTGTTTTGTGTGAAAATAGTGAGGTTTTGTGGCGCACAGCTATCCATTGTGGGAATTAGGTGTTAGTGAAGCTAATGAAGAATAGTGATGTCGCAAACCTAAAAATTTTGGTTCGCGAACGGCGGACTCGAGCTTCCGTAACTGTTCGCGAACCGGGCGAACCGCCATTGACTTCAATAGGCAGGCAAACTTTAAAACCCACAGGCACTCTTTCTGGCCACAATAGTGATGGAAAAGGGGACTAACACCTAGACTGTGGCATGCCGGAGGGGGATCCATGGCAAAACTCCCATGGAAAATTACATAGTTGATGCAGAGTCTGGTTTTAAGCCATAAAGGGCCTAAATCACCTAACATTCCTAAATTGTTTGGAATAACGTGCTTTAAAACATCAGGTATGATGTTGTATCGATCAGGTAGTGTAAGGGTTACGCCCGCTTCACAGTGACAGACCAAACTCCCTGTGTAACGCACCACAAACAACCGCAAACAGTCCATTTGCACAACCACGAGATAGATAGATTTGATAGATAGATACATAGATTACATAGATCAATAGATATACATATGATAGATACAAATTACATAGATCCATAGATGCAATATACATTTGATAGATGCGAATTACATAGATCAATAGATGCAATATACATTTGATAGATACGAATTACATAGATCAATAGATGCAATATACATTTGATAGATACGAATTACATAGATCAATAGATGCAATATACATTTGATAGATATGAATTAAATAGATCAATAGATGCAATATACATTTGATAGATACAAATTACATAGATCAATAGATGCAATATACATTTGATAGATACGAATTACATAGATCAATAGATGCAATATACATTTGATAGATAAGAATTACATAGATCAATAGATGCAATATACATTTGATTGATAAAAATTACATAGATCAATAGATGCAATATACATTTGATAGATATGAATTACATAGATCAATAGATGCAATATATATTTGATAGATACGATTGATAGTTAGATAGATTCGATAGATAAATAGATAGATTTGATAGATATATAATTTTCCTGACAGAGAATTACAATAAGACATGCGGTCTGAGACCCATGGTAAGGTTGTGTTAAGTAGTACTATTCTTAGCAGTTTAATACCTGTTACTCCCCCTATTGGGGGAGGTCTATATGGCATGGTTTTTAGGAACTGGGAGATGGAAAAAGATGCTTGGTCGGTCCTCCTACTTCAAATTTGGCCGAAACACAAGTGGCTGTCACAAAACAGTCCGGCCACAAGATAGATAGATTTGATAGATAGATACATAGATTACATAGATCAATAGATGCAATATACATTGGATAGATACAAATTACATAGATCAATAGATGCAATATACATTTGATAGATAAGAATTACATAGATCAATAGATGCAAAATACACATGATAGATACTAATTACATAGATCAATAGATGCAATACACATTTGATAGATATGAATTACATAGATCAATAGATGCAAAATACACATGATAGATACGAATTACATAGATCAATAGATGCAATATACATTTGATAGATGCAAATTACATAGATCAATAGATGCAATATACATTTGATAGATACAAATTACATAGATCAATAGATGCAATATACATTTGATAGATACGAATTACATAGATCAATAGATGCAATATACATTTGATAGATTCGAATAACATAGATCAATAGATGCAATAAACATTTGATAGATACGAATTACATAGATCAATAGATGCAATATACATTTGATAGATACGAATTACATAGATCAATAGATGCAATATATATTTGATAGATACGATTGATAGTTAGATAGATTCGATAGATAAATAGATAGATTTGATAGATATATAATTTTCCTGGCAGAGAATTACAATAAGACATGCGGTCTGGGACCCATGGTAATTTTGTGTTAAGTAGTACTATTCTTAGCAGTTTAATACCTGTTACTCCCCCTATCAGGGGAGGTCTATATGGCATGGTTTTTAGGAACCGGGAGATGGAAAAAGATGCTTGGTCGGTCCTCCTACTTCAAATTTGGCCGAAACACAAGTGGCTGTCACAAAACAGTCCGGCCATGCGATAGATAGATTTGATAGATAGATACATAGATTACATAGATCAATATATGCAATATACATTGGATAGATACAAATTACATAGATCAATAGATGCAATATACATTTGATATATACGAATTACATAGATCAATAGATGCAATATACATTTGATAGATACTGTTACGGTACCAACAGTGTACCAAGGGTTAATACCCGGGAACAACGTCCTGCATAGGGAATCAGCAATTCACAAACCAGCCAGTTTTCAGGTTTAAACAGAATATCTGCTTTATTTGAAGGCAGCACACAGATTTATACACCCTCGCTTCAGGTTACAAAGGGCATTGGTTTAACAGTAAAGCAAACATATGAACAATGCATCAAACAATTGTCTATTCACAGGTAAAACAGATTAACATATTAAGTTAATTAACTAGGGAAGAACGTTTACTCAGACAATCTGATGTTGGGCAGTCTAGTTAACATAATCACACAAGGACACAATCAGTTTACCCAGACAGACTCCTGAGACACAATCAGATCTTAAATATACATAGAATACATCTTATTAGAGAATATAGGAACAGTTCTTATTAGCTATAAAGTCTTTTATGCCCACTTTGCTTATAGAGTCACAATTGCTCCCACAAGGGGCACTCACACCCTGTACCCATCCTGTATTTATGGATACAGGGTGACATAGACATAAGACAGAGGTATGAAAGTACATGGGGTGTCCAGCATATAAAATTCCATATTTCCATGCAGTCTCTGGGTATCCTTAAGCCCATGTACCTCCAGCCCAAAGAATGTTCCATAACAGGCCCTCCAATGTACAGTGGCGAGATTGGTTTTGTCACATCTCTCCCCTTTTCCAAACAGACTAACAGGGTATCTGACCTCCTGCCGGTCAGTGCCCTGGTTAGTCCAGCAACCCACCCATAAAACACAATTAGTAGTACAGCCCACCCACAATAAATGGTTACTACACCTGAGTACGGGGAAAACTTGTCCATGTCCAGGTGCCTCACCACAGCTGTGTGGGGGACTGGTACGCTGAATTGGTGGGTTGCGAGGTGGGCAGAGACCAGCTGTACTCTGCCCGGGCGCCAGCACTACCATGGAAGTAGCCTGGTGGGAGCCTGGTTGCTGGAGGGGAAGACCGACTGTCTCCCCTTCGGATACATAGCTGTGCTGCTGGAGGGGGAGACCAATCGTCTCCCCTTTGGCTAAACAGCCGTGTTGCTGGGGGACAGGACCATCAAACTCCTCTCCCTCTGGTTTGTCATGCTCGGCTGTCCAGGGTATATACTGTGGCATATACCACCAGAGCGCCTGGTAGGCATGTCAGTTTGCTGGGACAATCCATCTGTATTCCCGTTATGAGAGAGAATTCCTGTCCATACAAACAAGGGTTCAAATTCCTCAGTGCCCAGACCAGGGCCAAACAGTCCTTCAAAATCCCATCAGCTTCTTTACGAGTTTTCTGTACCTGCTCTTTATAGGTATCCACAATCCCTTCATACTGACATAGGGTGCCCTTGAGTTGCTGCACCTCACTATGAGCCAGCGTCAGTTTCTCCTCCAGTGTCACTAAGTTTGTCTTTAATGTTTCATGTTCCACTCTCAAGCTGGTGTTTTCTGCAGTCTGTCGGTGCAGCTTGTCTAGCAGAGATTCCTGTTCTAAACGTGCTTTTTCCTCTGCGCTCCTCTTCTCCTTCATCAGCGCATTGTAACGGGACCTCCACATATCAATAGCGGATAGAGATTTACTGAGCTCAGCGTCCTGGGGCTTAGCAGCAGGTGGGTCAGTCTCTGCTGCACGGATCTGGGCACGGTTAGTCACAGAGTTAACATCAGCGGGACCCATAGGAGCGTAGGCAGAAACAAGGGGGGCCAAGTCATTTCCAAGAAGAACATCAGCAGGTAAGTCCTTCTTGACCCCCACATTCACAGGTCTAGCGCCCACTCCCCAATCCAAATGTACCCTGGCAACAGGTAGGCTGAACACATCGCCCCCTGCTACCCTCACAGCCACAGTGTCTCCAGTGTACTGTTTCTCAGACACCAAGTTCTTTTGAAGCAAGGTCATGGTAGCACCAGTATCCCGTAGACCACTGACCTTCTTCCCATTCACTTTAACCAGTTGCCGGTTATTCCGGTGGGCAGCTTGCACAAGGTCTGTCTCATGTAGGATGCTCCAGCATTCTTGCGCCTCTACGTAGTGGGCCGCAGGCTGAGGATTACGTGGGATTCCGCCGGCGGGTCTTCTCCAGGACTGCGCTTGGTTCGCTGCGTTTAGGGGACACTCTGGTCTTTTGTGCCCTAGTTGCTTACATCTAAAGCACCGAATAGGTTGTGAGTAGCCCCGCGAATTGAACAGGGCTCTCTGAGGGTAGTTCGTGGCCGGAGGCCGTGTGGTATAGCGGTGCGCCGGGGTTTGGTAACTGGCAGCTGCTGGGGTGACTGGGGGTCTGTACTCCACTCTAGCAGGGGGCTTAGTGGTAGCAATGTCCAGTTTGCGGGCATCCGTATACTCATCTGCCAAGCGAGCCGCTTCCTGCAGGGTGGAGGGTTTACGGTCCCGAACCCACTCTCGAACTCCTGCGGGTAATTTGTCGAAGCAATGTTCCAACAGGAATAGCTGCAGCACCTCTTCCCCAGATATGGCTTGGCACCCCGCTATCCAGTGAGCTGCTGTGCGGTGCACCTTACATGCCCACTCAAGGTAGGAATCTCCAGCTAATTTAACAGTGTCTCTGAACCGTCTCCGGTATGCCTCCGGTGTAACTGCATACCTGGAGAGCAGAGCCTCTTTTACAGTATTATAATCCCTGACTTCCTCATCTGGAATGGCCCGAAAAGCCTCTCTGGCCCGGCCGGATAATTTTCCAGATAATATCGTGACCCAGTCCTCTGCGGGTACCTTGTGTAGTGCACATTGCCTCTCAAAATCCGCAAGGTACCCATCAATCTCTCCTTCTGTTTCCAGGAAGTTTTTAAAAGCTGCAAAATTTACTTTTCTCTTTTCCATCTTAGTCAGTATTGTAATAATCCCCCTCTTCCTGAGGTTACTGGCTTGTGTAGTTCTGGGCGATAAGGTTCATCCCGTCGCTGCCACCAATGTTACGGTACCAACAGTGTACCAAGGGTTAATACCCGGGAACAACGTCCTGCATAGGGAATCAGCAATTCACAAACCAGCCAGTTTTCAGGTTTAAACAGAATATCTGCTTTATTTGAAGGCAGCACACAGATTTATACACCCTCGCTTCAGGTTACAAAGGGCATTGGTTTAACAGTAAAGCAAACATATGAACAATGCATCAAACAATTGTCTATTCACAGGTAAAACAGATTAACATATTAAGTTAATTAACTAGGGAAGAACGTTTACTCAGACAATCTGATGTTGGGCAGTCTAGTTAACATAATCACACAAGGACACAATCAGTTTACCCAGACAGACTCCTGAGACACAATCAGATCTTAAACATACATAGAATACATCTTATTAGAGAATATAGGAACAGTTCTTATTAGCTATAAAGTCTTTTATGCCCACTTTGCTTATAGAGTCACAATTGCTCCCACAAGGGGCACTCACACCCTGTACCCATCCTGTATTTATGGATACAGGGTGACATAGACATAAGACAGAGGTATGAAAGTACATGGGGTGTCCAGCATATAAAATTCCATATTTCCATGCAGTCTCTGGGTATCCTTAAGCCCATGTACCTCCAGCCCAAAGAATGTTCCATAACAGGCCCTCCAATGTACAGTGGCGAGATTGGTTTTGTCACAGATACGAATTAAATAGATCAATAGATGCACTATACATTGGATAGATACATATTACATAGATCAATAGATGCAAAATACATATGATAGATACGAATTACATAGATCAATAGATGCAATATACATTTGATAGATACGAATTACATAGATCAAAAGATGCAATATACATTTGATAGATACGAATTACATAGATCAATAGATGCAATATAGATTTGATAGACACGGTTTACATAGATCAAAAGATGCAATATACATTTGATAGATACGAATTACATAGATCAATAGATGAAATATACATTTGATAGATACAAATTACATAGATCAATAGATGCAATATACATTTGATAGATACGAATTACATAGATCAGTAGATGCAACATACATTTGATAGAGACGAATAACATAGATCAATAGATGCAATATACATTTGATAGATACGAATTACATAGATCAAAAGATGCAATATACATTTGATAGATACGAATTACATAGATCGATAGATGCAATATACATTTGATAGATATGAATTACATAGATCAATAGATGCAATATACATTTGATAGATACGAATTACATAGATCAATAGATGCAATATAGATTTGATAGATACGATTTACATAGATCAAAAGATGCAATATACATTTGATAGATACGAATTACATAGATCAATAGATGCAATATACATTTGATAGATACGAATTACATAGATCAATAGATGCAATATACATTTGATAGATACGAATTATCTAGATCGATAGATGCAATATACATTTGATAGATACAAATTACATAGATCAATAGATGCAATATACATTTGATAGATACGAATAACATAGATCAATAGATGCAATATACATTTGATAGATACGAATTACATAGATCAAAAGATGCAATATACATTTGATAGATACGAATTACATAGATCGATAGATGCAATATACATTTGATAGATACAAATTACATAGATCAATAGATGCAATATACATTTGATATATACGAATTACATAGATCAATAGATGCAATATACATTTGATAGATACGAATTACATAGATCAATAGATGCAATATACATTGGATAGATACATATTACATAGATCAATAGATGCAAAATACATATGATAGATACGAATTACATAGATCAATAAAGGCAATATACATTTGATAGATACGAATTACATAGATCAAAAGATGCAATATACATTTGATAGATACGAATTACATAGATCAATAGATGCAATATAGATTTGATAGACATGGTTTACATAGATCAAAAGATGCAATATACATTTGATAGATACGAATTACATAGATCAATAGATGCAATATACATTTGATAGATACGAATTACATAGATCAATAGATGCAATATACATTTGATAGATACGAATTACATAGATCAATAGATGCAACATACATTTGATAGATATGAATAACATAGATCAATAGATGCAATATACATTTGATAGATACGAATTACATAGATCAATAGATGCAATATACATTTGATAGATACGAATTACATAGATCAATAGATGCAATATACATTTGATAGATACAAATTATATAGATCAATAGATGCAATATACATTTGATAGATACGAATTACATAGATCAATAGATGCAATATACAGGGAGTGCAGAATTATTAGGCAAGTTGTATTTTTGAGGATTAATTTTATTATTGAACAACAACCATGTTCTCAATGAACCCAAAAAACTCATTAATATCAAAGCTGAATAGTTTTGGAAGTAGTTTTTAGTTTGTTTTTAGTTATAGCTATTTTAGGGGGATATCTGTGTGTGCAGGTGACTATTACTGTGCATAATTATTAGGCAACTTAACAAAAAACAAATATATACCCATTTCAATTATTTATTTTTACCAGTGAAACCAATATAACATCTCAACATTCACAAATATACATTTCTGACATTCAAAAACAAATCAGTGACCAATATAGCCACCTTTCTTTGCAAGGACACTCAAAAGCCTGCCATCCATGGATTCTGTCAGTGTTTTGATCTGTTCACCATCAACATTGCGTGCAGCAGCAACCACAGCCTCCCAGACACTGTTCAGAGAGGTGTACTGTTTTCCCTCCTTGTAAATCTCACATTTGATGATGGACCAGAGGTTCTCAATGGGGTTCAGATCAGGTGAACAAGGTGGCCATGTGATTAGATTTTCTTCTTTTATACCCTTTCTTGCCAGCCACGCTGTGGAGTACTTGGACGCATGTGATGGAGCATTGTCCTGCATGAAAATCATGTTTTTCTTGAAGGATGCAGACTTCTTCCTGTACCACTGCTTGAAGAAGGTGTCTTCCAGAAACTGGCAGTAGGACTGGGAGTTGAGCTTGACTCCATCCTCAACCCGAAAAGGCCCCACAAGCTCATCTTTGATGATACCAGCCCAAACCAGTACTCCACCTCCACCTTGCTGGCGTCTGAGTCGGACTGGAGCTCTCTGCCCTTTACCAATCCAGCCACGGGCCCATCCATCTGGCCCATCAAGACTCACTCTCATTTCATCAGTCCATAAAACCTTAGAAAAATTAGTCTTGAGATATTTCTTGGCCCAGTCTTGACGTTTCAGCTTGTGTGTCTTGTTCAGAGGTGGTCGTCTTTCAGCCTTTCTTACCTTGGCCATGTCTCTGAGTATTGCACACCTTGTGCTTTTGGGCACTCCAGTGATGTTGCAGCTCTGAAATATGGCCAAACTGGTGGCAAGTGGCATCTTGGCAGCTGCACGCTTGACTTTTCTCAGTTCATGGGCAGTTATTTTGCGCCTTGGTTTTTCCACACGCTTCTTGTGACCCTGTTGACTATTTTGAATGAAACGCTTGATTGTTCGATGATCACGCTTCAGAAGCTTTGCAATTTTAAGAGTGCTGCATCCCTCTGCAAGATATCTCACTATTTTTGACTTTTCTGAGCCTGTCAAGTCCTTCTTTTGACCCATTTTGCCAAAGGAAAGGAAGTTGCCTAATAATTATGCACACCTGATATAGGGTGTTGATGTCATTAGACCACACCCCTTCTCATTACAGAGATGCACATCACCTAATATGCTTAATTGGTAGTAGGCTTTCGAGCCTATACAGCTTGGAGTAAGACAACATGCATAAAGAAGATGATGTGGTCAAAATACTCATTTGCCTAATAATTCTGCACTCCCTGTACATTTGATAGATATGAATAACATAGATCAATAGATGCAATATACATTTGATAGATACGAATTACATAGATCAAAAGATGCAATATACATTTGATAGATACGAATTACATAGATCAATAGATGCAATATACATTTGATAGATATGAATAACATAGATCAATAGATGCAATATACATTTGATAGATACGATTTACATAGATCAATAGATGCAATACACATTTGATAGATACGAATTACATAGATCAATAGATGCAATATACATTTGATAGATACGAATTACATAGATCAATAGATGCAATATACATTTGATAGATATGAATTACATAGATCAATAGATGCAATATACATTTGATAGATATGATTTACATAGATCAATAGATGCAATATACATTTGATAGATATGAATTACATAGATCAATAGATGCAATATATATTTGATAGATACGATTGATAGTTAGATAGATTCGATAGATAAATAGATAGATTTGATAGATATATAATTTTCCTGACAGAGAATTACAATAAGACATGCGGTCTGTGATCCATGGTAAGGTTGTGTTAAGTAGTACTATTCTTAGCAGTTTAATACCTGTTACTCCCCCTATCGGGGGAGGTCTATGTGGCATGGATTTTAGGAACCGGGAGATGGAAAAAGATGCTTGGTCGGTCCTCCAACTTCAAATTTGGCCGAAACACAAGTGGCTGTCACAAAACAGTCCGGCCACAAGATAGATAGATTTGATAGATATATAATTTCCCTGACAGAGAATTACAATAAGACATGCAGTCTGGGACCCATAGTAAGGTTAGTTTCTTTTGCACAATAGAGTACAGTTTGGGGTCCGGGATTGCCTTTTGTGCAAAGAAATTGTGGTCGGGTACCTTCCACTGCAGTGTCCCCTATCAGGGGACGTGTATATGGCATGGATTTTAGGAACCTGGAGATGGAAAAAGATGCTTGCACACCCAGTACAGGTCGTTCTCCTTCAGCCTTTTTATACGAGGGTCCCCGACCCTCAACAGGCACGACAGCATGAAAGACCCCATATGCCATGACTTCCTTTTGCACAATCGAGTACAGGTATGGCATCGATTTTAGGAACCCGGAGATAATTTTTAGGAACCGGGAGATGGAAAAAGATGCTTGGACACCCAGTACAGGTCGTTCTCCTTCAGCCTTTTTATACGAGGGTCCCCGACCCTCAACAGGCACAACAGCATGAAAGACCCCATATGCCATGACGTCCTTTTGCACAATCGAGTACAGGTATGGCATAATTTTTAGGAACCCGTAGATAATTGTTAGGAACCGGGAGATGGAAAAAGATGCTTGGTCGGTCCTCCTACTTGAAATTTGGGGCACTGCGCGTGCAATCTACTGTGCCACCAGATATGAGTGGTGTGTTAAGTAGTACTATTATTAGCAGTTTAATCTGTCATGCTCGGCTGAGTAGGTTCAAGAGTTTGGAGCATGTGCAAGGTGATGGCTGAGTTAAGCTGAGAGGATGTGAAAAGGTGAGTAGGACTCAGTATACCAGAATGGAAACACAGATATTAGAAGGGCTTTTGTTAAAGTAACTTTACTAAGGTAATGCAAGGAAAAGAAGAGGTAAAGCACATCAAGGTTATATTGCAAACTGATAATAAACAAATGAAAGTCTTGTAAAAGAACAGTTCAAGCAGAAGTCCTTCAACAGACACAGACGACCCTTACGAGTACTTGATATTAGGATCAAAGTGGGCATACACGGGTATTAGAGCCAGTAGAGCCAGGGTACTTGGTATCATATGCCAGTATCTCGGTAAGGCAACTTGGTTTCAGGAACGGGCCGAGCGGCGAGCATACGCCTGTATCTCGGTAAGGCAACTTGGTTTCAGGAAGGAGCCGAGCATACGCCAGTATCTCGGTAAGGCAACTTGGTTTCAGGAAGGAGCCGAGCATACGCCAGTATCTCGGTAAGGCAACTTGGGTTCAGGAACAGGCCGAGCATACGCCAGTATCTCAGTAAGGCAACTTGGGTTCTGGAACAGGCCAAGCATACGCCAGTATCTCTGTAAGGCAACTTGGGTTCAGGAACAGGCCGAGCATATGCCAGTATCTCTGTAAGGCAACTTGGGTTCAGGAACAGGCCAAGCATATGCCTGTATCTCGGTAAGGCAACTTAGTTTCAGGAAGACAAATGTCACAGTAGAGTTGCTTAGACTCAGCAAGCAGATAAACAAACAGTTCTTACAGCAGCGGAGTTTAGTACCAACAGACAAGGAAGTATACAGGTACTCACAGCAGAGGTACTTGGCTTCAGGATAAACAGATGTCACAGTATAGTTGCTTAGACTCAGCAAGCAGATTAACATACAGTTCTTACAGCATTGGAGTCTAGTACCAACATCCAAGGAAGTATACAGGTACTCACAGCAGAGGTACTTTGCTTAAGGATAAACAGATGTCACAGTATAGTTGCTTAGACTCAGCAGGCAGATTAATATACAGTTTTTACAGCAGTGGAGTTTAGTACCAACAGTCAAGGAAGTATACAGGTACTCACAGCAGAGGTACTTGGCTTCAGGATAAACAGATGTCACAGTATAGTTGCTTAGACTCAGCAGGCAGATTAAAATACAGTTCTTACAGCAGTGGAGTTTAGTACCAACAGCCAAGGAAGTATACAGGTACTCACAGCAGAGGTACTTGGCTTCAGGATAAACAGATGTCACAGTATAGTTGCTTAGACTCAGCTGGCAGATTAACATACAGTTCTAACAGCATTGGAGTTTAGTACCAACAGCCAATCAAGTATACCGGTACTCACAGCAAAGGAACTTGGCTTGAGGATAAACAGATGTCACAGTATAGTTGCTTAGACTCAGCAGCCAGTTAAGCTTACAGTTCTCACAGCATGGTGATAGACACAGTAGCCAAGTAAGCATACAGGATACAAAAGTATTGTCAAAATAAAAGCCAAGGGTCACTAGCCAGGAAACAGTCCAATCTTTCATAAAGCAAAAAGGGGAATCCAGAAGAATGGTCAATCAGCAAGCCGAGTTCAGATGCCAGGGATCCAACAACAAAACAGGAATTCATGAAACAGAAGCAGCTCATCTCATCAGGCCTTTTTTACTCAAATGTATCGCCCAATGTCAGTCCCTTCGAGATCCATCCCTCATTCATTTTAATAAAGGTGAGATAATCAAGACTTTTTTGACCTAGGCGACTTCTCTTCTCAGTGACAAAACCTCCTGCTGCACTGAAGGTCCTTTCTGACAGGACACTTGAAGCGGGGCATGCCAGAAGTTCGATTGCAAATTGGGATAGCTCAGGCCACAGGTCAAGCCTGCACACCCAGTAGTCAAGGGGTTCATCGCTCCTCAGAGTGTCAAGATCCGCAGTTAATGCGAGGTAGTCTGCTACCTGTTGGTTGAGTCGTTCTCTGAGGCTGGATCCCGAAGGGCTGTGGCGATGCATAGGAGTTAAAAAGGTCCGCATGTCCTCCATCAACAACACGTCTGGAAAGCGTGCTGTCCTTGCCGGCGTGTTCGTGGAAGGAGGAGGATTACTTTCATCTCTTCCCCTGTTAGATTCCCGTTGTGCTGTGACATCACCCTTATACGCTGTGTAAAACATACTTTTTAATTTATTTTGGAACTGCTCCATCCTTTTCCGACTTGCGTGAATTTGGTAACATTTCATTCACTTTATGCTTATACCGGGGTCTAGTAGCGTGGACACCCAGTACAGCTTTTTTATACAAGTGTCCCTCAACAGGCACGACAGCATGAAAGACCCCATTTGCACAAGGTTGGATGCCGAGCTACTCATGTCCCGTTCCTCGTCCTCAGTGATGTTACTGAACGTATCTACTTCCCCCAGCCACGTACAACACCACGGGTACCAGATAGGTGACAACAACGAGCACCCTGGGATGCCTGTTGTGCTTGGTCTGCCTCCTCCTCCTCAAAGCCACATTCCTCCTCTGACTCCTCTTCCTCACAATCTTCTTCCTGCGTTGCCACTGGTCCAGCAAGCGATGCTGATAAGGCTGTTTCTGGTGGTGATGGAGACCACAACTCTTACTCTTCCTCTTCACGCTCATCTACGGCCTGATCCAGCACTCTTCGCAGGGCACGCTCCAGGAAGAAAACAAATGGTATGATGTCGCTGATGGTGCCTTCAGTGCGACTGACTAGGTTTGTCACCTCCTCAAAAGGACCATTGAGCCTACAGGCATTGCACATGAGCGTCCAGTAACGTGGCAAAAAAATCCCCAGTTCCCCAGAGGCTGTCCTAGCAAACCGGTCATACAAATACTCGTTAACAGCTTTTTCTTGTTGGAGCAGGCGGTCGAACATTAGGAGTGTTGAATTTCAACGTGTCGGGCTGTCGCAAATCAAGCGCCTCACTGGCAGGTTGTTTTGCCGCTGGATATCTGACAAGTGCGCCATGGCCGTGTAGGAACACCTGAAATGGCCACACACCTTCCTGGCCTGCTTCAGGACGTCCTGTAAGCCTGGGTACGTATGCACAAAGCATTGTACAATCAGATTACACACATGTGCCATGAACGGCACATGTGTCAACTTGCCCAATTTCAATGCCGCCACCAAATTACTTCCATTGTCAGAAACAACTTTGCCAATCTCCAGTTGGTGCGGAGTCAGCCACTGATCCATCTGTGCATTCGGGGCGGACAGGAGTGCTGGTGCGGTGTGACTCTCTGCTTTCAGGCAAGTCAACCCCAAAACGGCGTGACACTGCCGTATCCGGGATGTTGAATAGTACCTGGGGAGCTGGGGGGGGTGCCGTTGATGTGGAGCAAGACACAGCAGCAGAAGAGCAATCAGCCGAGGAAGAGGTTATGGAAGAGGATGGAGTAGGAGGATGGAGTAGGAGAAGTAGTATTCCATGCTTGTCAGCCGTCAGCAGGTTTACCCAATGCGCAGTGTAGGTGATATACCTGCCCTGACCATGCTTTGCAGACCAGCTATCAGTAGTCAGATGGACCCTTGCCCCAACGCTGTGTGCCAGACATGCCATTACTTCCTTTCGCACAATCGAGTACAGGTTGGGGATTGCCTTTTGTGAAAAAAAATTTCATCCGTGTACCTTCCACTGCGGTGTCCCAATAGATACAAATTTTTTGAACGCCTCAGACTCCACCAGCTTGTATGGTAAAGGTTGGCGGGCTAAGAGTTCAGACAAGCCAGCTGTCAGACGACGGGCAAGGGGGTGACTTTGGGACATTAGCTTCTTACGCTCAAACATGTCCTTGACAGACACCTGACTGTGGGCAGATGACCAGGAACTGCTATGGAAGAGAGACTGAGTGGCGGATGGTTGAGAGGGGGCAAGGAGTACAGCAGTGGTTGACGTGGCTGAAGATGCTGGAGAAGGAGGATGGCAGCTTTGAGTTTGTGTGCTGCTTCTACTCATGTGTTCATCCCATCATCGCCTTTGCAAAGCAGTTTTACCTAGGTGGGTGTTGGACTTCCCACGACTCAGTTTCTTTTGGCACAGGTTGCAAATGGCATCGCTGTTGTCAGAAGCAGACACACACAAAAAATGCCACACTGCTGAGCTCTGCGATGACGGCATTCTGGTGGTGGCAACAGCATGCGTTGATTGGCGTGCTGTCTGGCTGACCCAGGGTGCAGATGCATGCTGTCTGACTGTGCCACTATCTCCTTGCGATGACCTCCCCCTGCTTCCAACTCTCCTCCTCCTCTCTGTCTCCCCATCTGAACTTTCCCCCTCTTCTTCTTCTCTTCTAGCAGGCACCCACAGACACATCATCATCAACCACTTCACTTGTATCTGACAAATCAACAAGGAAGCAGCAGCGGGTACAACATCATCATCATCATCACACCGTACATCCAGGTCTGTAATGCTGCCTGACTGAGATATATCACTGTTATCTACATCCTCTGTCAATGATGGTTGCGCATCACTCATTTCTTCCAACTGATGTGTCATTAACTCCTCATTAAGTGAAGCGGCTGTGGTGCTAGTGTTGGTGGTGGAGGCAGGCGGGCGAGTGGCACTGGTCACTTGAGAGGTGCCCGAAGCTAAGCTGGAGGTGGATGGTGCGTCAAGGTTACGAGCGGAAGCTGTAGAAGATTGGGTGTCCTGTGTTATAAAGTCAACTATTTCATCAGAACTTTTCGTGTTCATGTTGGTACGTGGCCTAACACTGGGCATTATTCTATGGCCAATGGGAATCACAGCACCATGACCACGACGGCACCTGCGGGGTGGCCTGCCTCTGCCTGTCATTTTTTTTTTAAATGTAGACTTACACTACTATTAAACAAAATATGAGTGGTGGCACTGGGCAAGTGGGCACAGGGACAGTATACGCTGTGAGTCTTTCACAAAAAAGCAGACTGATGTTTCACAATCCAAAAAGTTTATTTTTTTAAATGTACACTTACACTACTATTAAACAAGATATGAGTGGTGGCACTGGGCAAGTGGGCACAATATACGTTGTGAGCCTGACACAAAAAAAACAGACTGACGTTTCACAATCCAAAAAGTTTATTTTTTTTAAATGTACACTTACACTACTATTAAACAAGATATGAGTGGTGGCACTGTGCAAGTGGGCACAGTATACGCTGTGAGCCTGACACAAAAAAGCAGACTGATGTTTCACAGTCAAAAAAGTTTTTTTTTTTTAAATATTTACACTACTGTTACAACAAATATGAGTGGTGACACTAACTTGGCAAGTGGGCCTGACACACACGCTGGCAGCAACTGCAATTAGATTACAATAGCAGACTGATGTTTCACAGTCAAAAAAAAATTTTTATTAAATATTTACACTACTGTTACAACAAATATGAGTGGTGCCACTAACTTGGCAAGTGGGCCTGGCACACACGCTGGCAGGCAGGCAACTGCAATTAGATTACACTAGCAGACTGATGTCTCACAGTCAAAAAAGTTTTTTTTAAATATTTAAACTACTGTTATAACAAATATGATTGGTGGCACTAGTTGGCAAGTGGGCCTGGCACACACGCTGGCAGGCAGGCTACTGCAATTAGATTACACTAGCAGACTGATGTCTCACAGTCAAAAAAGTTTCTTTTTTAAATCTTTAAACTACTGTTATAACAAATATGATTGGTGGCACTAGTTGGCAAGTGAGCCTGGCACACACGCTGGCAGGCAGGCAACTGCAATTAGATTACACTAGCAGACTGATGTCTCACAGTCAAAAAAGTTTTTTTTTTAAATATTTAAACTACTGTTATAACAAATATGATTGGTGGCACTAGTTGGCAAGTGGGCCTGGCACACACGCTGGCAGGCAGGCAACTGCAATTAGATTACACTAGCAGACTGATTTCTCACAGTCAAAAAAGTTTTTTTTTAAAATATGTAAACTACTGTTATAACAAATATGATTGGTGGCACTAGTTGGCAAGTGGGCCTGGCACACACACTGGCAGGCAGGCTACTGCAATTAGATTACACTAGCAGACTGATGTTTCACAGTCAAAAAAAGTTTTTTTTTAAAATATTTACACTACTGTTACAACAAATATGAGTGGTGCCACTAACTTGGCAAGTGGGCCTGGCACACACGCTGGCAGGCAGGCAACTGCAATAAGATTACACTAGCAGACTGATGTCTCACAGTCAAAAAAGTTTTTTTTAAAATATTTAAACTACTGTTATAACATATATGATTGGTGGCACTAGTTGGCAAGTGGGCCTGGCACACACGCTGGCAGGCAGGCTACTACAATTAGATTACACTAGCAGACTGATGTCTCACAGTCCAAAAAGTTTTTTTTAAAATATTTACACTACTGTTACAACAAATATGAGTGGTGCCACTAACTTTGCAAGTGGGCCTGGCACACACGCTGCCAGGCAGGCAACTGCAATAAGATTACACTAGCAGACTGATGTCTCACAGTCAAAAAAGTTTTTTTTTTTCAATATTTACACTACTGTTATAACAAATATGATTGGTGGCACTAGTTGGCAAGTGGGCCTGGCACACACGCTGGCAGGCAGGCAACTGCAATTAGATTACACTAGCAGACTGATGTAAAAAATTTTTTTTTTTAATTTACACTAATGTTACACCAGATATGACTGGTGGCACTGAGCAAGTAGGCACAGTATATGCTGTGAGCCTGACACACAGGCTGGCAGTGCCAGTATTAGATTACAAAGAAAACAAATTAAAAAATAAAAGACTGATGTAGCCCTAAAAAGGGCTTTTTGGGGTGCTGTTCTTACAGCAGAGATCAGATGAGTCCTTCAGGGCTGTAGTGGACACTAAATACAATAGCCTAGCTATCAATTTCCCTATAAAATCAGCAGCAGCACTATCCCTCCTCTCACTACGAATGCAGGATCAGAATGAATCTAAAATGGCTGCTGCCCAGGAGCTGGGAGGGTCTGGGAGGGAGTGTCTGCTGCTGATTGGCTGTAATGTGTCTGCAGACTGTGAGATACAGGGTCAAAGTTTACTCAATGATGATGAATAGGGGGCGGATCGAACATCGCATATGTTCGCCCGCCGCTGTGAACGTGAACAAGCTATGTTCGCCGGGAACTGTTCTCCGGCGAACAGTTCGGGACATCACTAATGAAGAATAACAAATTCTGCATTTTGATACAAGCACAATTGACAATAAATGCTTAAATATAAGAGAAAAAAGAAAAGGAAAGAAAAGGAAAAGGAAAAAAAGACAGAGAAGAAAAATAATAAAACACATTATTTTTGACAAGTGTTTAAACAACATATTCCTAACGTTAAGGAGATAATCTCCCCACTAAGGGCTCCATGTACTAAGCAGTCAGCGAGCTACCCGCAACAAATCTCGCGTCAAAACTCGCAAACTGATATGTACAAAGCCGTCAATTATGTTAAAACTCGCATCTTTAAAATTGCGAGCGTACTTATCCGCCAAACCTCGCTACCGCTCCATTTTTCACTGTAATTAGACACATTTGACCACCAACTCGCCAAAAAACGAATGTACTAAAAAATCTATTTGTCCGCTCGCTACAATTTCCGCTCCCACCTCGCTATTTTTGCCTCGCCACCTTTTAGGTGGCGGGCAAGGTACAAAACAATAGGAAAGTCAATCTAGACGCCAGTCTAGACATATATAAAAGGCAGTAATATCAGCATTGTACTTACAGCATAACTGGCGTCTAATTTGTCTCTCATTTCCATGTACATAAATTGCGCCCAATTTGTCGACTGTAATTAAAGAGTAATCTATTTAAATTTGTATTGTTAGTTGTCAATCTTTATAATTATTTTTATATTAATATTTATATATTATCAGATCCAGATGAAGCCATATCCAAATTGTAAATAAATATTACAAAAATAACGCTCTGTTATCACTCTTCAAAAAATTTTGAACAATAATAAAGTTGTTTAGATAAGTTGAACTTTTATAGGAGCAAAATTCTATTCCCGCGACTACTATGATGTTCGTGACACCTTGCATGTCACGTGTTAATAATTGGCCAGACAATTCAACTGAAAGTTAAGTACCATCAGCTTAGTCGCGGCGAGCGAGGCGTCAAATTTATCAACAATCCGCAACTGCTCGCGGCGGGCTAGACTTGTCTATTTATTGGGGGAATATTAGTACATAGCGACAGCGGACACCATTTCGCCCGCGGCGAGTAACGGCGAGTTTATCCGCGTCTACAATGACGGATGAATTGACGGCTTAGTACATGGAGCCCTAAGTGAGAACAAGAAATACAAAAGTCAACATCAGTTAACAATTAACCTTTTAACCTTTAAAGCTCCATATCAGTAACGCTGGGGGTTTCGAAACCTATTGTGTAAGGTATTTCTGGTGGTACTTGCAAGTAAAGGTCCCTTCACATAGTGGCCTAGATGGTGTATAACAGGACTTGAAAGAACTGATTTGTCATTACCCCTTTTCATCTAGTGGTTGAGGCGATGGATGTGAAGGTTTTCGACTCCTCTTTTGGGGGACCTGTCTCCATTCCCTTCTTTGTGGCAGGGGGTTTGATTTACTTGGACCTGGGGGTTCCTCTTGAGGTGTAGTGTTTTCTTCCATTTGGGGGGTTGGGATGTCAAAATCTTTACAGATATTTGGTATATCCTTGGTGGAAGAGCAGGTGATGCGTCTTCCCCTCCAGAGGATCAACAGATGAAAAGGAAATCCCCATCTGTAAGGGATATTTACCTTCCTCAGTAACATTGTAAGTGGTTTGAGTTCCCTTGGTTTTGTAAGAGTCCTCCGTGAAAGGTCAGCAAACATTTGTATTTCTGTATTTTCATATTTAATGGGCTGTTGTTCCCTAGCTAACCTCATTAGCTCTTCTTTTTCTTGAAAATTAGTAATACAGACTATAACATCCCTTGGGGCTTGTCCAGCCAAAGGTTTAGGGCGCATTACCCTGTGGGCTCTATCCAAGCCAATTTTGGAAGGGGTTTCTTCTTTTTTCAATGCACTAAAAAAGTCCTGAAGATATTGTTCGATGTCTGATGGTGGAATAGCTTCAGGGATTCCCCTCAGCCTAATATTGTGACGTCTGCTGCGGTTTTCGACATCGTCTAACTTATCCTCAAGTTCAGTGATAGTTGCATCTTGTTTTTGAATGGTATTATGGAGGTCAGAAATAGCTTCCGCGTGTAAATCTTGGGTGCTTTCAAGCGATTCGACTCTGTGACCTATATCTGAGATATCCTTTTTGAGATCTGGTATTTCATCTTTGATACACTGTTTGACCTGAGAGATAAGGGAGGAAAAGTCTTTTTTTGACGGAATTGAAATAAAGAGAGCTGTGGGAATAGTGATATTTTCAGGAGTGTGGTCACTTTTAGAATCCGATGAACTTTGATTAGACCTTTGGTCTGGCGGTGCTTCTTCTATAGGAGCAATTGCTTTAGCTTCTAATGTCTTGAAAAAGTTATTTACAGAGTGAGTAGGAGTTTTCAAGTGTTTGGTGTTCTTGCTGGGTTTGCTGCCCTTTTTTGGAGACATTGCTATAATTATCTAGAGAGATCAGGCCTCCCTGCGACCACTGTAGCTTTAAGAGTAAGGTGTAGTTACTGTTGCCTTGTATGAGAGTCCTTTAATCTTTGCTAATGCTGATATCAGTTGTTGAAAATAAAACTGCAGCTCTTGTTTACATTGATCAGTGTAAAGTGGCTTATGGAGGAGAGGGTGTATTTACATTATTGCAACTTTAAAGCCTTGAAAATGTTTGCTTGCAAGATATCACCATGTTTTAGGCAGGCTGAATCAGTCAATCGGCCCCAATGCATCTGTTTCCGCGTGAGCCTTCAGGCTCGCCGGTAACAGGAGTTAAGAAGCAGCGGTCTTAAGACTGTTGCTCCTTAACTAGTCCGCTACCTCTGAGGTGGCGGAAAACAATCAGCCCGATCGGATACGATCGGGTTGATTGACACCACATGCTAGCAGACGATTGGCTGCAAATCTGTAGGGGGTGGCATTGCACAAGCATTTCTTGTGAAATGCTTGTTCAATGAAAAATGCTGACAGCGTATGCTGTCGGCATTTATCTATGTGCGGGGGGCATGATCGCTACAGCGGATCATGTCTGTCCACACATTGATAATTCAGCCCCTATGATTTTCTTGTAGTTAAATAATTTGATCATTTTTTCTAAAGGATTGTAATTAGGCCCCTATTGGCAAGTCATTCGGCTAGATTTGGAGTTTTGTCGGTAACGACCCAAAAAACTAACGCCGGCTTTTTTCTGGCCACACCATAAAAACAACTCTGGTATTGAGAGTCCACATAAAGGCTGCGTTAGGCTCCAAAAAAGGAGTGTAGAGCATTTTTAACGCAGCTTCAACTCTCGATACCAGAGTTGCTTACGCAAGCGGCCAGCCTCAAAAACGTGCTCGTGCACGATTCCCCCATAGGATACAATGGGGCTGTTTGAGCTGAAAAAAAACCTAACACCTGCAAAAAAGCCGCGTTCAGATCTTAACGCAGCCCCATTGTTTGCTATGCGGAAACACCTCCTAAGTCTGCACCTAACACCCTAACATGTACCCCGAGTCTAAACACCCCTAACCTTACACTTATTAACCCCTAATCTGCCGCTCCCGCTATCGCTGACACCTGCATTTTATTTTTAACCCCTAATCTGCCGCTCCGTAAACCGCCGCTACTTACATTATACTTATGTACCCCTAATCTGCTGCCCCTAACACCGCCGACCCCTATATTATATTTATTAACCCCTAATCTGCCGCCCACAACGTCGCCCCCACCTGCCTACACTTATTAACCCCTAATCTGCCGAGCGGACCGCACCGCTACTATAATAAAGTTATTAACCCCTAATCCGCCTCACTAACCCTATAATAAATAGTATTAACCCCTAATCTGCCCTCCCTAACATCGCCGACACCTAACTTCAATTATTAACCCCTAATCTGACGACCGGAGCTCACCGCTATTCTAATAAATGTATTAACCCCTAAAGCTAAGTCTAACCCTAACACTAACACCCCCCTAAATTAAATATAATTTTAATCTAACGAAATTAATTAACTCTTATTAAATAAATTATTCCTATTTAAAGCTAAATACTTACCTGTAAAATAAATCCTAATATAGCTACAATATAAATTATAATTATATTATAGCTATTTTAGGATTAATATTTATTTTACAGGTAACTTTGTATTTATTTTAACCAGGTACAATAGCTATTAAATAGTTAAGAACTATTTAATAGCTAAAATAGTTAAAATAATTATAAAATTACCTGTAAAATAAATCCTAACCTAAGTTACAATTAAACATAACACTACACTATCAATAAATTAATTAAATACAATTCCTACAAATAAATACAATTAAATAAACTAGCTAAAGTACAAAAAATAAAAAAGAACTAAGTTACAAAAAATAAAAAAATATTTACAAACATAAGAAAAATATTACAACAATTTTAAACTAATTACACCTACTCTAAGCCCCCTAATAAAATAACAAAGCCCCCCAAAATAAAAAAATGCCCTACCCTATTCTAAATAACTAAAGTTCAAAGCTCTTTTACCTTACCAGCCCTGAACAGGGCCCTTTGCGGGGCATGCCCCAAGAAGTTCAGCTCTTTTGCCTGTAAAAAAAAACATACAATACCCAAGCCCCCCAACATTACAACCCACCACCCACATACCCCTAATCTAATCTAACCCAAACCCCCCTTAAATAAACCTAACACTAAGCCCCTGAAGATCTTCCTACCTTGTCTTCACCTCACCGGGTTCAACGATCTGTCCAGAAGAGCTCCTCCGATGTCCTGATCCAAGCCCAAGCGGGGGGCTGAAGAGGTCCATGATCCGGCTGAAGTCTTCATCCAAGCGGGAGCTGAAGAGGTCCATGATCTGGATGAAGTCTTCATCCAAGCGGGAGCTGAAGAGGTCCATGATCCGGATGAAGTCTTCTATCAACGGCATCTTCAATCTTCTTTCTTCCGGATCCATCTTGCAGACCTCCAACGCGGAACATCCTCTTCTCCCGACGCCTACTAGCCGAATGACTGTACCTTTAAGGGACGTCATCCAAGATGGCGTCCCTCGAATTCTGATTGGCTGATAGGATTCTATCAGCCAATCGGAATTAAGGTAGGAATATTCTGATTGGCTGATGGAATCAGCCAATCAGAATCAAGTTCAATCCGATTGGCTGATCCAATCAGCCAATCAGATTGAGCTTGCATTCTATTGGCTGATCGGAACAGCCAATAGAATGCGAGCTCAATCTGATTGGCTGATTGGATCAGCCAATCGGATTGAACTTGATTCTGATTGGCTGATTCCATCAGCCAATCAGAATATTCCTACCTTAATTCCGATTGGCTGATAGAATCCTATCAGCCAATCGGAATTCGAGGGACGCCATCTTGGATTACGTCCCTTAAAGGAACCATCATTCGGCTAGTAGGCGTCGGGAGAAGAGGATGTTCCGCGTCGGAGGTCTGCAAGATGGATCCGGAAGAAAGAAGATTGAAGATGCCGTTGATAGAAGACTTCATCCGGATCATGGACCTCTTCAGCTCCCGCTTGGATGAAGACTTCATCCGTATCATGTACCTCTTCAGCTCCCGCTTGGATGAAGACTTCAGCCGGATCATGGACCTCTTCAGCCCCCCGCTTGGGCTTGGATCAGGACATCGGAGGAGCTCTTCTGGACAGATCGTTGAACCCGGTGAGGTGAAGACAAGGTAGGAAGATCTTCAGGGGCTTAGTGTTAGGTTTATTTAAGTGGGGTTTGGGTTAGATTAGGGGTATGTGGGTGGTGGGTTGTAATGTTGGGGGGCTTGGGTATTGTATGTTTTTTTTTTTACAGGCAAAAGAGCTGAACTTCTTGGGGCATGCCCCGCAAAGGTCCCTGTTCAGGGCTGGTAAGGTAAAAGAGCTTTGAACTTTAGTTATTTAGAATAGGGTAGGGCATTTTTTTATTTTGGGGGGCTTTGTTATTTTATTAGGGGGCTTAGAGTAGGTGTAATTAGTTTAGAATTGTTGTAATATTTTTCTTATGTTTGTAAATATTTTTTTATTTTTTGTAACTTAGTTCTTTTTTATTTTTTGTACTTTAGCTAGTTTATTTAATTGTTGTTATTTGTAGGAATTGTATTTAATTAATTTATTGATAGTGTAGTGTTAGGTTTAATTGTAACTTAGGTTAGGATTTCTTTTACAGGTAAATTTGTAATTATTTTAACTATTTTAGCTATTAAATAGTTCTTAACTATTTAATAGCTATTGTACCTGGTTAAAATAAATACAAAGTTACCTGTAAAATAAATATTAATCCTAAAATAGCTATAATATAATTATAATTTATATTGTAGCTATATTAGGATTTATTTTACAGGTAAGTATTTATCTTTAAATAGGAATAATTTATTTAATAAGAGTTAATTAATTTCGTTAGATTAAAATTCTATTTAACTTAGGGGGGTGTTAGTGTTAGGGTTAGACTTAGCTTTAGGGGTTAATACATTTATTAGAATAGCGGTGAGGTCCGGTTGGCAGATTAGGGGTTAATAAGTGTAGGTAGGTGGAGGCGACGTTGTGGGGGGAAGATTAGGGGTTAATAAATATAATATAGGGGTCGGCGGTGTTAGGGGCAGCAGATTAGGGGTACATAAGGATAACGTAGGTGGCGGCGCTTTGCGGTCGGCAGATTCGGGGTTAATAAGTGTAGGTAGGTGGAGGCGACGTTGTGGGGGGCAGGTTAGGGGTTAATAAATATAATACAGGGGTCGGCGGTGTTAGGGGCAGCAAATTAGGGGTACATAAGGATAACGTAGGTGGCAGTCGGCAGATTAGGGGTTAAAAAAATTTATTTGCGTGTCGGCGATGTGGGGGGACCTCAGTTTAGGGGTACATAGGTAGTTTATGGGTGTTAGTGTACTTTAGAGCACAGTAGTTAAGAGCTTTATAAACCGGCGTTAGCCCAGAAAGCTCTTAACTACTGACTTTTTTCCTGCGGCTGGAGTTTTGTCGTTAGATGTCTAACGCTCACTTCAAACACGACTCTAAATACCGGAGTTAGAAAGATCCCATTGAAAAGATAGGATACGCAATTTACGTAAGGGGATCTGCGGTATGGAAAAGTCGCTGCTGAAAAGTGAGCGTTAGACCCTATTTTGAGTGACTCCAAATACCGGCGGTAGCCTAAAACCAGCGTTAGGAGCCTCTAACGCTGGTTTTCACGGCTAACGCCAAACTCCAAATCTAGGCCATTGAAAACAGCAGGTGATGTTTTAATTACCAAAAACAGCTATTTCAAACACAAAAATAAACAATTTCACATACCTTTAATATACTGCAGTATGTATAACAAGTCATCTGGAACACATTAAGGGCAAAGAAACTTTATAGTACAGTGTCAGAATAAATACAGAATAAATGGGTCAAATGTTAGACTGTGAAATGATAGTGACTGCAAGAAAAAGGACACTACTTTTGAACCATCTGTTCTTCTTCTATAACCAAAGTCTTCAAATAAAAGAAACCATTTAACATTTAAAAACATAACATAAACACTTTAAAATGTATTGACAGTGACAATGTATTGACAATCTCAGGAGTTATGATTCATAATGGTTACAATTAAAGGGACCCAATGTGTCTTTCCTGATTCAGATAGAGAATACAATTTTAACCCTTTGAATGCTAAGCATTTTTTCACCCCAGAGCTGAGCCAATTGTGAGCTTTTTTCTACCTACATTTAAACCCTAATGTAAGTCTAATTTCAGTGAGGGACCCAAACAAATTATATATTGGTTTTTTTCATCAGGCCGCCAAGCAGATTCACACTATGGGGCCGATTTATCCAGCTCCGTATGGAGCTTGATGCCCCTTGGCTCGCCGGAAACAGAAGTCTAAAGACCACTGCTCCATAACTTGTCCGCTGCTTCTGAGGCCGCAGACAGAAATCAACCCGATCGACTACGATTGGGTTGATTGACACTCCCTGTTAGCGGCCGATTAGCCACAAATCTGCAGGGGGCAGCATTGCACCAGCAGTTCACAATAACTGCTGGTGCAATGATAAATGCCGACAGCTCCCTTGCAGCTACTGGTGCATCCTGGTTCAGCCCCTTTATGACGTAACTGGCTCTCCCATGAAGCCTGGGAGTGCCACCCACTAGTCAGCCAATAATCTCTGGCCAGCAGCTCCTGAGCCTACCTATGTATGCTTTTAAACAAATTTTACCAAGAGAATGAAACAAATTAGATAACAAAAATAAATTGGAGAGTTGTCTAAAAGTACATGTTCTCTCTAAATCCTGAAAGAAAACATTTGTGTTGTTTTTTTTTAAGCATTTTCAACTTCATACATAATTTATGTGTTGTGTACTTACTAAAGCTTTGGGGGCATATTTATCAAGCTCGCCGGAAACAGAAGTTATGAAGCAGCGGTCTAGCTGCTGATTGGTGGCTACATAAAAATGAATCTTTTCATTGGTTCTCCAGATGTCTTCAGATAGCTGCCAGAAGTGCATAGCTGCGTCTTCAAAAAAGAATACCAAGAGAATGAAGCAAATTAGATAAAAGAAGTAAACTGGAAAATTGTTTAAAATCACATGTTCTATTTGAATCATGAAAAATAAGAAAAAGGAAAATATTCGGTTTCATGTTCCATTAACAGGTCATAAGAACTATAAAGGCATCACAATGCTGTAATAAATTCCCCTTTTCCATAAGGATTTCCTACACCTAGGGCTGATTTCATAACTTGTCTGCCTACTCTGACACGGTTGATTGATACCCCCTAGCGGCCGATTAGCCACGAATCTGCAGGGGGCGGAATTGCATCGGCGGTTCACAAGAACTGCTGGTGCAATGATAAATGCTGACAGCGTATGCTGTCGTCATTTATCGATGTGCGGTAGACATGATACGCTACATCGTATCATGTCCGCTCGCACATTAATAAATATATCCCCCTAACATAGATCTAAAGGTGAGCTAGTGATTCCAGGTGCTATTAAGGTGTAAGCTCAATATTGATTGATCAGATAAACAACCGCTAATGCTGCTACCTCTGTTATAGAAATATTAGGGCAGCTAGGGCATCCTCAGTTATCCTATTCCACACCATATAACTCTAATGGCCTCTTAATCACATTAAGCATAACTGAAAGGGCTTCAACCCATACAATAAACTTCTCACCCCTAAGCACATCCACAGCAATACATACAAATCCCTAATCACTACTGGATTATATGCACCAGTTAGCAATGTTTGTGGCTAAAACACCTGAGCTAAATAATTAGTAGAAGTGTTCACATACTTTTGGCCACAGGTAAGAAGAGACCATCGAGCAGTTCCTGGGCTTATAACCATGTGCCGAATTCTATAACTAACTCAATGTTATGTGTTTAGTCCAGCTGTGTGCATCTAAATGAGTACTGGTCATTCTGTGTGTTGTATGTCTTATGTATGTATATATATATATATATATATATATATATATATATATATATATATATATATATATATATATATATACTAGCTATATATATATATATATATATATTGTACTAGCTCAAAATAATTATTATGGTGTAGCCTTCTTTACTGTATTAACCTTTGCAACTCTTCTGTTTAACTGACTGCTTCCATAGTTGAAATTATTTTTCTAAAGAAACTGTGGTTTATTCTTGTAAAAAAAAAATCCTGTAGGAAAATGTTTCTTTTTATTTCGGATTTCCCTCTAATTGCATTGATTGTGATTTAACCGATTGCCTACTGTCTTGTTTGTTGGCAACCAAAATCTTTTACACAGGTTTGCCGAAAAACAAAAGTTCCAAAAATTGTGTTTTTCCTAATTAGGATTTATAATTTCCAGAACATTGTGTCCCCATCTTATAGAGAAAAGTTTGGAATTGTTCTTGATTTTTTAAACCTCATAAATTTAAATTAAATTTAAATTAAAAATTGTTACGCACAAACAAATACACACACAAATATACACACACATATATACACACACGCACAAACACACACACATATATATATATATTTAGAACAATGTTAACACCATTTTTTTTATTTTAAAATAGAAATAGTTGAAATATAGGAGATATTTTTATTTAAAAAATATATGTGTATATATTGTAACAAGAACCTTTGGCAACCACTGTATTCTAGGGTTTAAATGCAATAGAGGACAATCCAGTTAACCCCTTAATGACCGCAGCATTTTTCCATTTTCTGTCCGTTTGGGACCAAGGCTATTTTTACATTTCTGCAGTGTTTTTGTTTAGCTGTAATTCTCCTCTTACTCATTTACTGTACCCACACATATTATATACCGCTTTTCTCGCCATTAAGTGGACTTTCTAAAGATACCATTATTTTCATCATATCTTATAATTAACTATAAAAAAAATTATATAATATGAGGAAAAAATGGAAAAAACCCACTTTTTCTAACTTTGACCCCCAAAATCTGTTACACATCTACAACCACCAAAAAACACCCATGCTAAATAGTTTCTAAATTTTGTCCTGAGTTAAGAAATACCCAATGTTTACATGTTCTTTGCTTTTTTTTTGCAAGTTATAGGGCCATAAGTACAAGTAGCACTTTGCTATTTCCAAACCCCTTTTTTTCAAAATTAGCGCTAGTTACATTGGAACACTAATATCTTTCAGGAATCCCTGAATATCCCTTGACATGTATATATTTTTTTTTAGAAGACACCCCAAAGTATTGATCTAGGCCCATTTTGGTATATTTCATGCCACCATTTCACTGCCAAATGCAATCAAATAAAAAAAATTGTTCACTTTTTCACAATTTTGTTCACAAACTTTAGGTTTCTCACTGAAATTATTTACAAACAACTTGTGCAATTATGGCATAAATGGTTGTAAATTCTTCTCTGGGATCCCCTTTGTTCAGAAATAGCAGACATGTATGGCTTTTGTTGTTGCTTTTTGGTAATTAGAAGGGCGCTAAATGCCACTGCGCACCACACGTGTATTATGCCCCGCAGTGAAGGGGTTAATTAGGGAGCATGTAGGGAGCTTCTAGGGTTAATTTTAGCTTTAGTCTAGTCTAGTAGACAACCCAAAGTATTGATCTAGGCCCATTTTGGTATATTTCATGCCACCATTTCACCGCCAGATGCGATCAAATTAAAAAAAACGTTAAATTTTTCACAATTTTAGGTTTCTCACTGAAATCATTTACAAACAGCTTGTGCAATTATGGCACAAATGGTTGTAAATGCTTCTCTGGGATCCCCTTTGTTCAGAAATAGCAGACATATATGGCTTTGGCGTTGCTTTTTGTTAATTAGAAGGCCACTAAATGCCGATGCGCATCACACGTGTATTATGGCTAGCAGTGAAGGGGTTAATTATGTAGCTTGTAGGGAGCTTGCAGGGTTAATTTTAGCTTTAGTGTAGAGCTCAGCCTCCCACCTGAAACATCAGACCCCCTGATCCCTCCCAAACAGCTCTCTTCCCTCCCCCACCTCACAATTGTCCCCGCCATCTTAAGTACTGGCAGAAACTCTGCCAGTACTAAAATAAAAGGTATATTTGTGGGGTTTTTTAGGGTTTTTTTAAGCATATTTACATATGCTGCTTTGTAGTATCCCCCTTAGCCCCCAACCTCACTGATCCCACACCAAACAGCTCTCTAACCCTCCCCCTCTGCCTTAGCGGGCGCCATCTTGTAGTGTAGCTGTCCCCCCCCCCCAACCTCCCACCAGTTGCAGATCACTTAGAAACATTATTCTTTTATTATTTATTATAGCTATTTCAGATTTTTTTTTTTCTGTAGTGCAGCGGTTCCCTTCCGCTCCCGCCCCGTGCACGCGCCCGCCCGCCGCCCCCCGTGCACGCGCACGCTCACATGCGCACCCCCGTCGCTCCCGCCCCCCTGCACATTACACGGCGCATCGATGGCCGCCCACCCGCCTCCCAAGTCCGCTCCCACCCACCAACGATACCGGCCATCGATGTCCGGTGCAGAGAGGGCCACAGAGTGGCTCTCTCTGCACCGGATGGCCATTTAAGGTTATTGCAGGATGCCTCCATATCGAGGCATCACTGCAATAACCGGAAAGCAGCTGGAAGCGAGCAGGATCGCTTCCAGCTGCTTTCCACACCGAGGACGTGCAGGGTACGTCCTCAGGCGTTAACTGCCTTTTTTTTGAGGACGTACCCTGCACGTCCTCGGTCGTTAAGGGGTTAAAGTTTTCAAAACTTTATTTTCTTCCAAAATAGCAAGGTGACTTTAACAGCAGCATACAGTATGTTCACAGGTAAGGCACAAGGAACAGATTCAGTCTCTGCACAAGCTTCCAAAACAGCAAATCTCTGACTGCATTGTCTGCAGCAATACAAATGTCCTTTACAGAATGTAACAGCAAACAGAAATCCAGCAAAACGTTTAGTACATCATATTTTTCACAACACATCATATCAGGCCTCATGTCTGGCTGTAATCTACTAAGCTTCCCTTTTAAACCCTAGGAGCAGTAATCATGAGCCACACCTGAGTTTAATTGTCTTTAACAGCTGTAAGGTATTCACAACTAAAAACACTAATCACTTCCCTGGGGTTTCTTAGCAAAATGGTAAAGTGAAATGTATTAAACTTGGTCTAATATATACTCCCTCTATCACCAAACCAGACTTTCTGTCACAATATATATATATATATATATATATATATATATATATATATATATATATATATATATATATATATATATATATATATATATACAGTATATATATGTATGTGTGTATAAAATAAAAATAGCATTTTCTTCTGAAGGAAGAACAATGCAATTTGAACCATTGCACCTTTAGCACACTTGGTTAAGCGCACCTTCGGGTTAGTGCTCAAGCAAAAGCCAGAACACGGTTTTGTAGAACACCCGATAGAAGTTTATGAGGAGAGTAAGTACAATCGCGCTATAAGAACTCAAGATTTTAGTGCGACTGAGGCTTTCTCTTGAGCGATAATTTTTAACTTTCAACTTGTAATATTAGCCCCACTTGTAAATCTAGCCTAAAACGTTTATAATTAGTAAAACAACTTTGAACCTTTAAAATACGCTTTCATTATACATTTAGGGCTATATTACAAGTAAAGTGCTAAATTATTGCGACGCTTAGGTTCTGATGCTGTCCGAACGAGGCTCCCATCGGAGCCTATGGAAGCAAGCTCTTGTGAGTGCACTGCTTCCCAGCAATGCGAACATGAGCTCGAGTTCACATTACTTGTAATACCAGGGCACATTAGCGTAGGCTGGGATTACACAGTGGAGCACAAATATAGCTTTTATTAAAGCAGTATTTAGCGCTCGACTTGTAATCTGGTCCCTAATTTTCCCTGTTATTTACCTTTGCAGACTGTGTTTCTTTACTACCCCCAAACAGGATTTTTATTAGTATATCATGCAGGATACAGGAGTCTTAACACTGCTAAATTCCTGCACAATAATTGCTTGATAGTTAACTGAGGTATTTTTGCTGACTAGGGGGGCGATTTATCATTGGTCTGTCTGACATGATCCGCTCAGCAGATCCTGTCTGACAGACATTGAGGAATGCCGACAGCATACTCTGTTGGCATTTATCATTGCACAAGCAGTTCTTGTGAACTGCTTGTGCAATGCCGCCCCCTGCAAATTTACAGCCAATCGATGGTGTCCGCAGCCTCAGAGCAGACGAACCAGTTAACGAGCAGCGGTCTTAAGACTGCTGCTTCATAACTGCTGTTACTGGCGAGCCTGAAGGCTTGCGCGGAAACAGGGGCATCAGGGGCCATTTGGCTCTTGATAAATCGGCCCCAATTAATGTAATTTCAGTGATAAATGACAAAACAATCACCCTTTTTATTTGGTTTTCTACTTTGAATCTATGAATGTGAAACCAAATTTTATTTTTTTTATTTATTAATTTGTTCAATTCTGATTGTCCCATTAATATAAATTGTTTCTACACTTAACATTAAAAATAGTAGAAAAACGGAGCATAAAAAACTACTATAATAAATATCCTCTCTGCAGCTCCACCCAATCCAATCCTTTTTCATGCCCTAACAATACTATAATCAAATACAGGAGACTGAGAGCACCGCAAATTGATTTGTATTTGCTAAAAAAAAAATGTTAGCAATGCTCCATGTTAAAGGGACACTGTACCCAAAATTTTTCTTTTGTAATTCAGAAAGAGCATGCAATTTTAAGCAACTTTCTAACTTACTCCTATTATCAATTTTTCCTCGTTCTCGTGCTATCTTTATTTGAAAAAGAAGGCATCTAAGCTTGTTTTGGGTTCAGTACTCTGGACAGCAACTTTTTTATTGGTGAATGAATTTATCCACCAATCAGCAAGGACAACCCCTCAATAGGGGCCAGATTACGAGTGCCGCGCAAATTTTTGCGCTCAATTGATATTGGGTTTCCATGATCATATGCGCACAGGTTAATTTGCACTCGTATTAAAAGTTGAAAGTAAACGCGATCACTTGAGCGCAATTCAAGTGAACACTTGTTGGGTTAGTGCGTCCGCAGAGATGTGATTAACTGTTTTGGGAAACAAAAAAGTCTCACAAAATATATCAAAAATACAGTTACACTCATAATAACACTATATAATAAAAATTATTCCAAAAACAATTTGCACACAAAATTTATAAGGGCTCAAAGAAATGAGGCAAGCAAAGGGCTTTAACATTGAGATACATACATATACATGTCTAAAGATGTATATGTGTATATATATATATATATATATATATATATATATATATATTTATATATATATATGTCTTTATATGTATTTAGGTATTTATATGTGTATATATGTATTTACAGATAAACACATAATAAACACATAAATACATATGTACACACATGTAGACAATATGGGGCTCATTTATCAAGCTCCGTACGGAGCTTGTGGGCCCATGTTTCTGGCGAGACTTCAGACTCGCCAGAAACACAAGTTATGAAGCCGCGGTCTAAAGTCCGCTGCTCCATAACCCTGTCCGCCTGCTCTGAGCAGGCGGACAGGAATCGCCGGAAATCAACCCGACGAGTACGATTGGGTTGATTGACAGCTCCTGGCCCATTGGCTGCGAGTCAGCAGGGGGCGGCGTTGCACCAGCAGCTCTTGTGAGCTGCTGGTGCAATGTTAAATGCGGAGAGCGTATTGCTCTCCGCATTCAGCAAGGTCTTGCAGACCTGATCCGCACTGTCGGATCAGGTCCGCAAGACCTTTAATAAATAGGTCCTATATATTTATATAAAAGTGCAACTCATATTTTTTCTTTCATGATTTAGAAAGCGCATGCAATTTTAAACAACTTTCCATTTTACTTCTATTGTCTAATTTGCTTCATCTTCATGTCCCTTTAAGTAAATGAAAAAATGTAAAATCTTATTTATGCAATATTTATTTTTAATAAAGTGTTTAACTGTGTATTTACTGTAAATATTTCACATTCCAATGTTCTGCACATAGCAGAATATGTTCTTTGTATTTATAAATAGATATTCCTATATATATCTGTATATATCTATACCTATATATAATTATCTATATATATATAGGAATAGATATATATTGTACCAAAATACCATCATATAAATAGAAATATGTATTTATTAATAAAAAGACCATATTGCTCTATGTAAAGAACATTGGAATGTGAAATATTCATCTATTCATGTCGGATTAGCGCCCTTGAGAACAAGATTTTGGTTTAGCGTGCGAGTAGGGTGTTATTTTTTTCACTTTTTTTGCTCTATTGACTTCTATGGGGAACACGTTATCACGTGCGCAATATTCTAATTGTGCTAGAAGTAAGCTGTTTGCGTGCATAGGGTTAGCGTGAGTGCAATAACTTTTAATTTCAACTTGTAATACGAGCGTAACCTGGTTAGCGCAAAAGATTTACTTCTAGCGTAATTAGCGCTCTAGCAAAAGTGCTAAATAGTGCTCCCTATATTTTTATTGTTCTGTTATCTCCATAGCCTGGGACGTCACAATGGCATCATGGTTGAGTCTCTTCTGAACCCTGATTATGAGAACAAACTGGGACATACAGGCAAGTGAGAGAAGACCCTGGTGGGCAGCCAGTAAAGAAACCAATTGATACATGAGTATTTCAATGCAAAGTGTGCATTATGTTTTGTTTTTTGTTTTGTTTTCAAACACAGCAGACGGACAGGATTTTTTTAAATTTTTTTAATTAGAACAATATTTTTCAATAATCAAAACTTATTCACTTTACAAACATAGTCACACACACATAATGTGATCTATGTCTCCATATAAAATCATGATTAAAGGGACAGTCTACACCAGAATTTTTATTGTTTTAAAAGATAGATAATCCCTTTATTACCCATTTCCAAGTTTTGCATAACCAACACAGTTATAATAATATACTTTTAACCTCTGTGATTATCTTGTATCTAAGCCTCTGCAAACTGCCCCTTTTTCAGTTCTTTTGACAGACTTGCAGTCTAGCCAATCAGTGCCTGCTCCCAGATTACTTCACGTGCACGAGCACAGTGTTATCTATATGAAATATGTGAACTAACACCCTCTAGTGGTGAAAAACTGTTAAAATGCAATCTGAAAGAGGTGGGCTTCAAAGTCTAAGAAATTAGCATATGAACCTCCTAGGTTAAGCTTTCAACTAAGAATACCAAGAGAACAAAGCAAAATTGGTGATAAAAGTAAATTGGAAAATTGTTTAAAATTACAAGCTCTATCTGAATCATGAAAGTTTATTTTGGCTTAGACTGTCCATTTAAAACATCTGAAAATGGCAGAGACTGTATCCAGGCTGTGGGCTAGATAAAGTAATCCAAGCATAAATCAAACTAGAGCTGTGTGAGTTTGAATTGTAAATGGTAACATGAATCATTATTGCCTTTGTTGATTAAAGGAAAAGCTAACTTGTACAATCAGTTTTCTAATAGAAACTAGAAGTTACTGCAACACACCAGTCTGGGTTCAGTAATTCCATACATTTTAATGAGTAGTGATTTGCCTGCAAGTATCTTATATTGTTTACATGTACAAAAATGAGCTATCATGTAACTTGCATTTTTCAGCAAATTTTTAGCTTTCACAAATAACCTTAAACAATGTTGTGATTAAGAAATGTAAAACTGGCAGCAGTTCCAAATTCTTCTCTCATAGAAACATCTCCTTCTTAAACTCCATGGGCCTGGCATTTGCACTCAACAAAACAAAGATGTTTTTATATCAAATTCAAGGTCTGGTTGCTCATATAGAAAGGAGAGTCTGGAATCTAGTTAATGAGTAAAGATTGTGCCAAAGTACCATGTCGTATTAAAGAGTCTGCCAAACATTTCACATCTGTAATCTGTTTGTAGGGTATACAAACTACAAAACACCACAGATAACTGTAGACAGCAGGTCCTGTTGCACTGAAAGTATTGCTTCGTTTTATTTCAGAGTGTGGGAAAGGGAAATTGTATGTGAATGTCTGAGGTACATGAATCAAGCAAGATTGTACAGTATATTAAAACTACTAAGCAGCTTCTTCTTCTGGATACAAAACAAATATTCTGCCTATAGAACATTGATTTCTCCTTTATACATCTAGGTGATGTATCACATATAATCTACTATAGCAACCAGTTTTTAAAGGAAATACATCTTAAAGGGACAGTATGAACTAACAAACGCCTAGATTTAGAGTTTTGCGGCCAAAGGGGTGCGTTAGCTACGCGTGCTTTTTTTCCCCCACACCTTTTAAATACCGCTGGTATTTAGAGTTCACAGAATGGCTGGGTTTTCAGTGCGTTAGGCTCCAAAAAGGGAGCGTAGAGCATAATTTAACGCCACTGCAACTCTCGATACCAGCGGTGCTTACGGACGCGGCCAGTTTCAAAAACGTGCTCGTGCTCGATTCCCCCATAGAAAACAATGGGGCTGTTTGAGCTGAAAAAAACACCTGCAAAAAAAAAAGCCGCGTTCAGCTCCTAACGTAGCCCCATTGTTTCCTATGGGGAAACACTTCCTACGTCTGCACCTAACACTCTAACATGTACCCCGAGTCTAAACACCCCTAACCTTACACTTATTAACCCCTAATCTGCCGCCCCCGCTATCGCTGACCCCTGCATATTATTTTTAACCCCTAATCTGCCGCTCCGTACACCCCCGCCACCTACATTATCCCTATGTACCCCTAATCTGCTGCCCTAACATCGCCGACCCCTATATTATATTTATTAACCCCTAATCTAGAGCCCCCAACGTCGCCTCCACCTAACTACACTTATTAACCCCTAATCTGCCGACCGGACCTGGGCGCTACTATAATAAATGTATTAACCCCTAATCCGCCTCACTTCCGCCTCAATAACCCTATAAGAAATAGTATTAACCCCTAATCTGCCCTCCCTAACATTGCCGACACCTAACTTCAAGTATTAACCCCTAATCTGCCGATTGGAGCTCACCGCTACTCTAATACATTTTTTAACCCCTAAAGCTAATTCTAACCCTAACCCTAACACCCCCCTAAGTTAAATATAATTTTATTCTAACAAAATAAATTAACTCTTATTAAATAACTTATTCCTATTTAAAGCTAAATACTTACCTGTAAAATAAACCCTAATATAGCTACAATATAAATTATAATTATATTGTAGCTATTTTAGGATTAATATTTATTTTACAGGCAACTTTGTAATTATTTTAACCAGGTACAATAGCTATTAAATAGTTAATAACTATTTAATAGTTACCTAGTTAAAATAATAACACAATTACCTGTAAAATAAATCCTAACCTAAGTTACAATTAAACCTAACACTACACTATCAATAAATTAATTAAATAAAATACCTACAATTATCTACAATTAAACCTAACACTACACTATCAATAAATAAATTAAATACAATTCCTACAAATAAATACAATTAAATAAACTAACTAAAGTACAAAAAATAAAAAAGAACTAAGTTACAAAAAATAAAAAAATATTTACAAACATTAGAAAAAAATTACAACAATTTTAAACTAATTACACCTACTCTAAGCCCCCTAATAAAATAACAAAGACCCCCAAAATAAAAAAATGCCCTACCCTATTCTAAATTACAAAAGTTCAAAGCTCTTTTACCTTACCAGCCCTTAAAAGGGCCCTTTGCGGGGCATGCTCCAAAGAATTCAGCTCTTTTGCCTGTAAAAAAAAAACATACAATACCCCCCCCCACATTACAACCCACCACCCACATACCCCTAATCTAACCCAAACCCCCCTTAAATAAACCTAACACTAAGCCCCTGAAGATCTCCCTACCTTGTCTTCACCATGCCAGGTTCACCGATCGGTCCAGAAGAGGGTCCGAAGTCTTGATCCAAGGTGTCGGTAGAAGAGGATGTTCGTCGTTGGCTGGAAGATGATGGCTCCGGAAGAAAGAAGATTGAAGATGCTGCTTCATAAAAGACTTCATCCCGATGATGGACTTCTTCAGCGCCCGCTTGGATCAAGACTTCAGCCCGATGATGGATTTCTTCAGCCGCCGCTTGGATCCAGACTTCATCCCGATGATGGACGTCACTCTTCAGCCCCCCGCTTGGGCTTGGATCAAGACTTCGGACCCTCTTCTGGACTGATCGGTGAACCTGGCATGGTGAAGACAAAGTAGGGAGATCTTCAGGGGCTTAGTGTTAGGTTTATTTAAGGGGGGTTTGGGTTAGATTAGGGGTATGTGGGTGGTGGGTTGTAATGTGTGGGGGGGGTATTGTATGGTTTTTTTTTACAGGCAAAAGAGCTGAATTCTTTGGGGCATGCCCCGCAAAGGGCCCTTTTAAGGGCTGGTAAGGTAAAAGAGCTTTGAACTTTTGTAATTTAGAATAGGGTAGGGCATTTTTTTATTTTGGGGGTCTTTGTTATTTTATTAGGGGGCTTAGAGTAGGTGTAATTAGTTTAAAATTGTTGTAATTTTTTTCTAATGTTTGTAAATATTTTTTTATTTTTTTGTAACTTAGTTCTTTTTTATTTTTTGTACTTTAGTTAGTTTATTTAATTGTATTTATTTGTAGGTATTGTATTTAATTAATTTATTGATAGTGTAGTGTTAGGTTTAATTGTAGATAATTGTAGGTAGTTTATTTAATTAATTTATTGATAGTGTAGTGTTAGGTTTAATTGTAACTTAGGTTAGGATTTATTTTACAGGTAATTTTGTAATTATTTTAACTAGGTAACTATTAAATAGTTATTAACTATTGAATAGCTATTGTACCTGGTTAAAATAAATACAAAGTTGCCTGTAAAATAAATATTAATCCTAAAAGAGCTACAATATAAATATTTGTTATATTGTAGCTATATTAGTGTTTATTTTACAGGTAAGTATTTAGCTTTAAATAGGAATAAGTTATTTAATAAGAGTTAATTTATTTCGTTAGAATAAAATTATATTTAATTTAGGAGGGTGTTAGGGTTAGGGTTAGAATTAGCTTTAGGGGTTAAAAAATTTATTAGAGTAGCGGTGAGCTCCGATCGGCAGATTAGGGGTTAATACTTGAAGTTAGGTGTCGGCGATGTTAGGGAGGGCAGATTAGGGGTTAATACTATTTATTATAGGGTTATTGAGGCGGGAGTGAGGCGGATTAGGGGTTAATAACTTTATTATAATAGCGGCGCGGTCCGGTCGGCAGATTAGGGGTTAATAAGTGTAGGTAGGTAGCGGCGACGTTGGGGGCGGCATATTAGGGGTTAATAAATATAATATAGGGGTCGGCGGTGTTAGGGGCAGCAGATTAGGGGTTCATAGGGATAATGTAGGTGGCAGCGGTGTGCGGTCGGCAGATTAGGGGTTAAAAAATTTTAATCGAGTGGCGGCGATGTGGGGGGACCTCGGTTTAGGGGTACATAGGTAGTTTATGGGTGTTAGTGTATTTTAGAGCACAGTAGTTAAGAGCTTTATAAACCGGCGTTAGCCCAGAAAGCTCTTAACTACTGTTTTTTTTCTGCGGCTGGAGTTTTGTCGTTAGATTTCTAACGCTCACTTCAGCCACAACTCTAAATACCGGCGTTAGAAAGATCCCATTGAAAAGATAGGATACGCAATTGACGTAAGGGGATCTGCGGTATGGAAAAGTCGCGGCTGGAAAGTGAGCGTTAGACCCTTGAATGACTGACTAAATACCGGCGGTAGCCCAAAACCAGCGTTAGGAGCCTCTAATGCTGGTTTTGACGGCTACCGCCCAACTCTAAATCTAGCCGATAGTGTCTAAATATATGACAACCAAAGCTTACCTGCAAAACAGTTTCCGTTTTAACCCCCATTAACCCCTTTAATTCAGGCATAGTTTTGTTTGCAGAAAGCTCCCCCTGGGCATCTCCATATATGGAAGGTGCTATCCAGGCCATAGTTTCAGCATAATGCACTTGTAGACATGCACATTAGAGGGCAGAGTCACATGACACCTGACTAAAAGCAGTGCACAGTATAATGCTGAAGCTTTCACAAAGTGTGTGACATTATCCCCATGGAACAAGCAAGTCTCTTGGCAAAAAACAATAGCAGTACCTGCTGTCCCTCCTCAACCCCCCCCCCTCCGCCTTACTTGCATAAGTAATTATCCTTATGTGCACACTTTGTTACATATGATATCACAGGGTTTGGAGTAGGACATTGATAAGGGGGTGGAGCAGCTACACTTGGCAACACTGAAGTGTAAGTAATATTGGAAATTTTAGTAAAATACTTATAAGATTTTTTTTTATACTTTGTTTTACCACAGTTAACCATTATATAATATACACATAACTCTAAATGTTTTATGGCACTTTAACTGCAATTAAAATTGTAAGCAATGTTTATTTTTGTTTCTATTAACAAATATTAACAGGGTACAAGCATTACTCCAAAAATTGCTGGACAACAAGCAGGTGATTAGGGGGAAAAAATAAGGTGAGGTCATAGCGTCACATCAGACTCCATGGCTCTGTAGATACTATGAGAGAGCGTACACCCAAATCATTACTCATTAACCCTTTTTCATGGTCATTTGAATCCATTTTTCCAAGGAACATAATTATTAGTTATTAATTAGAAAAAGTTCAGAGGAAGGCCACAAAACTAATAAGGGGAAATGAAGAATTTAGACTATGAGGAGAGGCTAGAAAAATGAATTGCTGTCTGGTGAAATGATTACTTTATTTAAATATATTCAAAGCCAAAATACAGAGTTGGCGGGAAAAAAAAGGACCACAGTTATTTGTGGCAAGAGGTCATAATTTAAGGCTACAGAAAATGAGATTTTATCTCCAACAATATATACATTTTTTTTATTGTAAGAGCCTTGCCTAAGGATGTAGTGAATGCCAATACCTGAGATACATTTAAAAAGGGCTTAGATAAATTTCTGGATAGAAAAAAAATCAGAGATATGATTGCTTATGTTGAATGTCATGTTTTAATTGTATTATTTAAGATCAGTTGGAGTTTGTTATTGTAAATCAAGTAGGATCTATATAGGTAAAACTCAATAGACTTCTGTCTTCTTTCAACCTCGTCTACTATGTATTTACCACATGTAAATAACATGATAAAAAGCTATTAAAGAAAAGGCAGAACTCAAAAGATTTTTGAATGTTGATTTTAAATATATATCATCAAATTACATTAGTATGATTGTTTTATGCAAATTTTAGTTGAAATACTTTGTGAAAAAAGTGGCAAATTTTAGTTGAATTACTTTGTGAAAAAAGTGTCTGAAACTAAGTTTATATGATTTACAATATATATGTTTTATCCATTAAGTATAAGGATAGCAAATTCAAAGCAAACTGTATTATATTAATGGGATAAGATTTTGGGGCCAATTTATTTGTTGTAGCGAATCATGTCCGCCCAACATCGATAAATGCCAACAGCATACGCTTGTCAGGATTTATAATTGCACAAGCATTTCTTGTGAAATGCTTGTGTAATGCCACACCTGCACATTTGCGGCCAATCAGCCGCTAGCAGGGGGTTTCAATCATCCCAATAGTATTTGATCGGGATGATTGCAGTCCGCCACCTCCGATGTGGCGGACAGGTTAAGGACCACTGCTTCTTAACTCCTGATTCTGGCAAGCCGGAAGGCTCGCGCGGAATGAGAAGCATACACTGCTTAGTAAATCAGCCCTATGTCTATTTTAGATTTGTAGCTCTGCAAACTCATCCCATCTCTATACTGCATATAGTACAAATAGCTGGTTAGCTTCAGTAAATTTCCCTTTATGGCTGTGATGCGTTTTTTATTAAATGAATGTGCGATATTTGCGATCAACTGAGCGATACTAACGCATGCAAATGTGAGCTGGTTTTACAGATGAGAAGCAATGTAAACGCAACCTTGCATTCACATTGCATGGAAGCTTTGCGCTCATGAGAGCGAGCTTTCATGGGCTCCAATGATAGCCTTGTTCTTATGCTGTGAGACACGGCATGAGAACTAGCGCAGCGCAGGGGGTAAATCAAATTGTAAATATATATATTTGACTATATACATATATATGTATGTGTTAATGTACACATATGTATATACACATACATATATATGTATACAGTATAAGCATATACATATATATTTACAGGGAACACACAGTTCCCATAGACCGCAAAGTAAAGGCACTTTTCAGTGCCGTTTATTTTTCCCCACACCCGCCAACTTTAAACCCTCAAAACTTAGCTCATGGATAAATAACTGGATAAAGGATAGGGAGCAACGAGTAGTAGTGAATGGATCATACTCAGATTGGACAAAGGTAATCAGTGGAGTCCCCCAGGGATCAGTACTGGGTCCTGTTCTCTTTAATATTTTTATTAATGACTTGGAGCAAGGATTAAATAGCGACATCTCTATTTTTGCAGATGATATTAAGTTAAGTAAGGTCATTAGGTCAGAGCAGGATGAAATTTCGTTACAAAGGGATCTGCAAAAATTAGAAGTATGGGCAGGTAAATGGCAAATGAGATTTAATACGGGGAAAAGCAAGGTTCTACATTTTGGCAGCAAAAATAAGCAGGCAACGTATTATTTAAATAGGACAAGACTTAGCCAAACAAAGGAGGAAAGGGATTTGGGAGTAGTAATAGATAACAAGCTAAAGATGGGTGCACAATGCAGGGCAGCGGCTTCAAAGGCTAATAAGATACTAGCATGTATTAAAAGAGGCATTGATTCAAGGGAGGAAAGCATAATTCTCTCACTATATAAATCCCTGGTAAGACCTCACCTTGAGTTTGGAGTGCAGTTCTGGGGACCGATCGCAAAAAAAGATATTGCAGAACTAGAAAAAGTTCAGAGAAGGGCCACAAAGCTAATAAGGGGATTGGAGAATTTAAGCTATGAGGAGAGGCTAGCCTAACTGGGTAGGTTTTCTTTAGAAAAAGGCGCTTGAGAAGTGACATGATTACTTTATATAAATATATTTAAGGCCCATATACAGAGATAGCAGAAGCTCTGTTTATTCCAAGAAAATTGTTTGTGACAAGCGGTTACAATTTAAGGTTGGAGGAAAGGAGATTTAATCTCCTGCAACAGATTATTTTTGCAGTTATTTTATTAAAAAATAAAGATGCTACTATCTTTCGGCTAGATTACGAGTTTTTGTCGGTAATGGTGTGCGGTGCTAACGAGCCTTTTTTTCTCACCGCTCACTTAAGACAACGCTGGTATTATGAGTTTTCTGCAAGCCGGTGTTATCCTCAGAAAAGTGAGCGTTGAGCAAAATGTAGCTCCACATCTCACCTCAATACCAACGCTGCTTAACTCAGTGGTGAGCTGGCTAAACGTGCTTGTGCACGATTTCCCCATAGGAAACAATGGGGCTGAGCCGGCTGAAAAAAAACCTAACACCTGCAAAAAAGCAGCGTTCAGCCCCATTGTTTCCTATGGGGAAATACTTTTTATGTCTACATCTAACACCCTAACATGAACCCCGAGTCTAAACACCCCTAATCTTACACTTATTAACCCCTAATCTGCCGCCCCCAACATCCTAGCCACTTGCATTATACTATTAACCCCTAATCTGCCGCTCCGGACACTACCGCCACCTACATTATACCTATGAACCCCTAATCTGCTGCCCCTAACATCGCCGATACCTACATTATATTTATTAACCCCTAATCTGCTCCCCCAACGTCGCCGTAACCTAACTACACTAATTAACTCCTAATCTGCTGCCCACAGCGACGCCGCCACTATAGTAAAGTTATTAACCCCTAAACCTAACCCTAACACCCCCTAACTTAAATATAATTAAAATAAATCTAAATAAAATAACTACAAATAACTAAATTATTCCTATTTAAAACTAAATACTTACATATAAAATAAACCATAAGCTAGCTAAAATATAACTAATAGTTACATTGTAGCTAGCTTAGGGTTTATTTTTATTTTACAGGTAATTTATTTTGCATTTATTTTAACTAGGTACAATAGTTATTAAATAGTTATTAACTATTTAATAACTACCTAGTTAAAATAAATACAAATTTACCTGTAAAATAAACCCTAACCTAAGTTACAATTACACCTAACACTACACTATAATTAAATTACGGCTAGATTTGGAGTTTGGCGGTAGATGGACTGCTAACGCTACGCGTGGTTTATGTCTAACGCACGGCATTGTTTGACTCCGGTATTTAGAGTTCTAACAAAACCTTCTAAAGATACTCCTAACGCGTTTATTTCACACGCAGAATCCTGCCCGCGTTAGACAGTCTCCCATAGAGATCAATGGAAAAACAAACAAACACGCTTTTTTCACCTAACACTCGATCTCGCGAGAAATACGCACAGCTCGGTCATATGACGCATAACACATCATGCACAACAATAACACGCCGCAAATGTCACAACAACAATCACTCAACAAAGCACAGAAGCATTACACATTCACAAGCGGGGGGGATTTTTAATAAAATTTAATACAGGGAATACGCATATACTTTAAGATGCGGAAATACGCAAAATAACAACAAGGAAATAAAAATATATACATACACTAGCAAAATAATCACATTTAATATCACTATATATTAGGACAAACATATATATACAACACTTCACTAATACCACACCATCGCAAATTCACATTTAAACATAATACTATTGGACAATGTTATAGAAAACGACCACTATGACATCATCACATTCTACACATTCCACAAATAATAACTCCAAATGAGCATGCGCAAATTCACACAACTAATACACATTGCACTAATATTAATTGCTAATAAAGCACACATGAACACAATTTACAACGGAAATTGGTACATCATTAAACATTTACACAGGGTATATAAGCACCACACAAGCATGGCTTCTTTGACTGTGTTGCTGGTGGGTCTTTGGAGATTGGAGGTTTAAGATTAGAGAGTTTGTGCATTATTGTCAGTGAGTTAGTGTTAGTGTGAGAGAGTCAGTTGTTAGTGTTATCGTGAGTGAGTTAGTGGGAGTTAGTGGTAGTGGGAGAGAGTCAGTTAGTGGGAGCGTGAGTGAGTTAGTGGTAGTGGGAGTTGTTAGTGAGAGTTAGTGGTAGTGTGAGAGAGTCAGTTAGTGGGAGCGTGAGTTAGTGGTAGTGTGAGTTATTGAGTTAGTGGGAGTTATTGAGAGTTAGTGGGAGTGTGAGTTATTGAGAATTAGTAGTAGTGTGAGTTAGCGAGCGAGTGATTTTTCTGTACACTTAACACATTTACACGCAAACACATTCAATACATACATACACTTATCAATAACACTACATACACTCCATACCCCATACCCCCTCATACTACACTCCATACCCCATTCCCTGTAGTCCCATTCCCTTTCATCCCATTTACTCTTATCCCATACCCCATCCCCATCCCATACCCATCCCCTAGTTACATTTAGTTTACATATCCTTCTTTTAGTCTTCTTCTTCTTTTGGTTTATGTAAATACTCCTTACCCTCTTTGTTTTTTTAGATCCCTCTCACACTTTCAGCACTAATTTTGTCTTTTTAGTTCTTTATTTTGACCCCCTTTCATTTCATCACACTCACTTTTTGTTTGATTATTTGGGGTTTAGTTTAGGGAAAAGATGGAGGGCAGGCAGGGGAGAGGTAGAGGGGGGAGGAGAGGGAGGGGGAGAGGAACAGGGCAGGAAGGGGGACAGGAAGGGGGGCAGGAAGCGGGGGTGGAAGTGGTGGGTGGACCCAGCCACTTTGTTCAAGATGAACAAGTGGCTGAGCCCAGTGGTGGACAGAGTAGGGCTTCACAGTCCGGGAAACAGAAGGCATCGTCACAGGGTAAGGCCAAGGCGACTAGGGAGGCGAGGTTTTCGATGGAGGAGAAGGAGGCCCTCGTAGAGGCCTATATGGCCAGGTATAGGAGGCTGCAGCACCAGAAGACCACCCTGACTGAGAAGAGGAAGCTCTGGCATGAGATAAGGAATGCAGTCAATGCAGTGGGTGGACGGAATAGAGACATGGACTCTATAAAACATTGATACCGGGACTGCAAGATGGATCTCAAGAAAAAGTTAAGCCTGGAGGCCCGACATGCCGCAGGAACCGGTGGCGGCCCTGCACTGGAAATCGAGTACTGCCAATGGGAGGAAATGTTGCGTCCCAGCATCTCCGAGGTGGATGTAGTCGGTATCGGAGGAATTGATACCGGGAACCTGCCACTCTCATCTGACGGTAAGCTCATTTAAGAATAAATTCACATACAAATGTATTTCAAGGGACACTATACGCAAACCTTTACTTTCATGATTGAGGTAGAGAATACAATTTGACAAAACATTCAAATGTACTTATATTACCTAATTTGATTCATTCTTTAGATATACTTTAATGAAGAAATAGCCATGCACACGGTGAACCAATCACAGGAGGCAGCTATATTCAGCTAACAATCAGCATCTTCTAAGCATATTTAGATATGCTTTTCAGCAAAGAATATCCAGAGAATGAAGCTAATTAGATAAGAAAAGTACATTAGAAAGTTGATTATAATTGTATGCTTCTAAATCATGAAAGATAAAACATTGGGTTTCATGTCCCTTTAAGGATCAGATTAATGCTATTACGCTGTTTACACGCATTCACAATTACTTTGCAGTTACATCAGTATCTAGGCTATAGGTTAGGTGTGCATTTAAACAGACTGCAAACAAACGCTAAAACATTCAGATTGGACAGACATATCACAAACACGGTTTAGAAAATGCGGAAATCGTATTGCTTGTTAGATTTCAAAGTGGATTAATTATTCTGCATTTGTAATTGTATCGTAAGCTAAGTCATTTAAAGCTTGATTTGGAAATATGCTAATATATACATATTTTTATTTTTCAAATATACAGAGTCTGGGGAGGAGGCAGCACAACAAATACAGCCTCCTCCTTCTCCCCGGGATGAAAGTGGTGGGGAGGAATTTCCACCTCGGAGGGAAGAGGCCCCCCGTGACGAAGAGGGCACAGAAGCAGATGAAGAGGCCCCCGGAAGCAGAGGAGGAGGCAGCGGAACCAGAGGCCCCTCAAGGACCCGCACCCCGCCGTGCACGGGCACCCCGCCGTGCACGGGTACCCCGCCAAGCACAACATGAGGAAATAGCGGAGGTGCGGGTTCTACTAGACTACATAGACCAGATGCGTAACTCCCGGATACAAAATATAGAAGGCCGAACTAGAATTCTTGAAGGACAAAACAAAATAATTGAAGGCCAAAACCAAATAATAAACATACTTACTAGAATAGAAGAAGGGCAAAACAGAACCTTTAATCTACACCAAGAGATGTTTAATTTTTTCCAGGAGGCGCATTCTGGTCTGCCTCCTGGTCCGTCTCCTGCTGCTGGACCTCCTGCTGCTGGGCCATCTTCTCCTGCCGGGCCATCTTCTCCTGCCGGGCCATCTTCTCCTGCCGGGCCATCTCCTCCTGCCGGGCCATCTCCTCCTGCCGAGCCATCTCCTCCTCCTCACCTTGGTCGTCCCAGTACTCTTCCTTCCACTCTTCCCACAACATCTCCAAGGAGAACTCGTCGGAGTCGGCAGTTGCCCCTCCCAGAGCCTCAGCTCCGTGGGAAGAGGGGAAGGAAGAGGAAGGAAGTATTTGTTTTCATGTTTAATGTTTTTTTTATTTAATGTGTAATGGATAGGTATGTGATGATGTGGTTTTCATACACTTGTGGACCACACTCTGTATATAATCTACTTCTATGGGACCGGGTCCATGGAGGCAGATTGTTTGCAGAGTGTGGGTTATAGGTGTGTGAAAACCACATCATCACATACCTATCCTTGTTCATGATATTGATTGGTTTCTGTGATGTGATGTCCAAACTGTTTCCCGAATCGCAAACAAAATTACCATTACAATTATCCATGATGGCATATTACTGTTTGAATGCCAATAACACAGCTTAAAGGGACAGTCAGAAAATTATTGATTACAAAGAAAACACTGTATTACGCATTATCAAGTTGGAAACAACAAAACATGGAGAAATACGTGTGACTTATGTGCTTACCCTTGTATCTATGACTATGAAAAATTACCACTTATTTGTTGTTCTGACATAACAACATTTTAGATATCAATGATCAATACATGGTAAATAATATGCTGTATGAGCACAAGGTTTTACATATACAAATGCTATCCAAATGCCCTCTAGTGGTCAAATTGCATAATGATTACATGCACTCTTCAAGCTCTAAGAAATGAGCACACGAACCTCATAGGTTTAGCTAGCAAATTAAAATAAACACAGACAAATGATTAATTGGTGAGAAACCTTTGATATCATTGATATTACAAAATTTACTTTTATAATAATGCAAAATATGATTTGTTTTCTAAACTTTCCCTTTAACAAAAATACATATGCTAACATATATTTGCAGATTGTTGGTATATCTACATGTACTTGTTCAAACAATAAATATTGAAAACAGATTTATATTGACGTGTTAAATAAAGTCTATTTTCTTAAAGAGACATTATTGTGTTAATTTATTTTTAGAAAGACATTTGTTTTAACAATGAATATGGTTTAAAGTCCTTTTAGGAGTGGGGGGTGAAAATATGCTAACAATAATATATTTGGAGATTAACCAATGTGGAACTCATACATGATACAAAAATAAACATTTGCATTAAAGGGACAGTATACTATATTTTTAACAGAACTGTATGTAATAGACATTACTAGAAACAACAAGATTAACATATACTGATATCAATATTACAAAGCTTTAAACACTTTGAAAGAAAATCGGGTTATCTCTATTGAAAATATAGATGAACCCCCATTACAACCGTAAAACAAGACAATACCCCATCATTAACATATGAAAAGACCCTTTACACAAACAGGAGAAAGCTGGAGATGGTACTCACATGAAACTTAGAGGCTTGGCGAGGAGTCTGAAAATTACTTACATTTTATTTGAACAGAAGCAAAATTAAACGTGTATTTGGTAAACAATGGACTATCTAACTAGAGACCAAATAAAATATTTTGATTTATAATGTGAGTGTCTAATGAACCTTTAATAAAATATACAACGAAATTACATTTAGAAGAAGTCGGCATCATATATTTAGCATATGATAAAGATAAATGCATATTGATTACTTTATTCTAACACAATAGCGCATATTTATGAATTAGATATCTTTAACATTAAACACAACAGTCATTTTTAAGAAAAAGGAACATATTGTTGACAAACATATTAAACAACATGGACTATAGAGATTTGCACTTGCCTAGAAATATCATATGCATGAAAACATTTTGCTTTCATTCGTTTATTCAACCAGACATCCATCAAAAGAGAATGTGGTGGTCTTTATCAGCTATGGGTCAACAATGTAACATGATGCAAACAATCCATATTCGCAATGTTTTTAAACTTGGCTTCATTCACAAACGTGTTTAACGTGCACAAACAAATATTGCGGGACTACGTAATACAATCAGACGTTTTTTTACCTTTGAATGTGACGTCTTAATTAACATGGCGGTTCCTTGATCACGTAAGAACGCAATCCAATAAAAGGCACATTCTTGATCACGTAAGAACGCAAACAAAAAAAGGCGCATCCTTGATCGCGTAAAAACGCCATCCAATAAAAGGTGCATCCTTGATCGCGTAAAAACGTCAGTCAATACAAGGAATCATTGGACAGCCTGGCAGGTGACGTCTTAAGCAACATGGCGCATCCACGATCGCAGAAAAACCTCAGCCAATACAAAGACTCAGTTGACAGCTTGGCATATCACTAAGAAACGTATTTATATTTTTGTAACTAGTATGTGTCTAGATTGCTATCTAGGAATGTCACGAAATCATGAATCATCTTTTCGGACTTGACTGTCCCTTTAACTATAGCTATGGTGTATATCTTTAACATTTAAAAGATACACATGAGAAATACATATGCCATTGATGTTTTAAGATATGTTTAGATTGTTTTGGAATAACAATAATGACACATGTATTGATCAAACGTGTCATTTATTCAATTTGAAATATGGTCAGACTACCTATAGCCATATATGGGATGAAAAGTATTTTTTAACAATATTTAGAAAAACATATTCCTCATCTAAAATATGCGCATTACACACAGAGATTGATTTGGTTACACTTTTACAATAAGATAGAATAGAAAATGAAATACATGTGCTGTCAACATTACAATAAGATTGTTTATTATTAAGATTATATGTCCTTGTTCATGTAAAAAGGACAAAAACGCTTTAGAAATGGAAATACATTCATTAACAATTGTGCTCACCATCACTTAAAGGGACATGATTTTTATTTATAAAAAGAGGATACACAGAGACAATACTATTTCAATTAAATGAACACTTTACAGGGATTATATCATTGTATCAATCCTCAGATCATTTGTTAAAGGTGCATCAATTCATGCAGAGTTTATAAATACACACATGGATGTGAAATTTGAAATATACATATATAACAATCTATATATACATATATAAAACAATTACTATGCTAATCATAATCATGCAATGATAAAGCTTTTAGAAAAAAATATAAAGACAAAAATAAAAATTACATTGGAGATGTTAATCTTAAAGTCATTTACAATTGTATTACATTTATGATTCAGGAAACAACATTATTTTGGGTAGGTCCCTTTAAGGATCAACCAGATAAAATAGAGATTTCAATCAATGACATGAATAAGGAGGACAAAGAATCGTGCAATGACATGTCTTTTATTAGTATATCAGAAAACAACAACGTTTATAAATAATATGGTAAAGATCATGAAAATTGGAGCCATATGACAAGGTAACAGAGTGCATCACAGTCCCTGAAGAGAGTTGCCAAGGGCCAGCATAGCCCCATTGTAGATATATGACAAGGTAACAGAGTGCATCACAGTCCATGAAGAGAGTTGCCAAGGGCCACCATAGCCCCATTGGAGCCATATGACAAGGTAACAGAGTACATCACAGTCCATGAAGAGAGTTGCCAAGGGCCACCATAGCCCCATTGTAGATATATGACAAGGTAACAGAGTGCATCACAGTCCATGAAGAGAGTTGCCAAGGGCCAGCATAGCCCCATTGTAGATATATGACAAGGTAACAGAGAGCATCATAGTCCCTGAAGAGAGTTGCCAAGGGCCACCATAGCCCCATTGGAGCCATATGACAAGGTAACAGAGTGCATCACAGTCCATGAAGAGAGTTGCCAAGGGCCACCATAGCCCCATTGTAGATATATGACAAGGTAACAGAGTGCATCACAGTCCATGAAGAGGGTTGCCAAGGGCCACCATAGCCCCATTGTAGATATATGACAAGGTAAAAGAGTGCATCACAGTCCATGAAGAGAGTTGCCAAGGGCCAGCATAGCCCCATTGTAGATATATGACAAGGTAACAGAGTGCATCACAGTCCATGAAGAGAGTTGCCAAGGGCCAGCATAGCCCCATTGTAGATATATGACAAGGTAACAGAGTGCATCACAGTCCATGAAGAGAGTTGCCAAGGGCCACCATAGCCCCATTGTAGATATATGACAAGGTAACAGAGTGCATCACAGTCCATGAAGAGAGTTGCCAAGGGCCAGCATAGCCCCATTGTAGATATATGACACGGTAACAGAGTGCATCACAGTCCATGAAGAGAGTTGCCAAGGGCCAGCATAGCCCCATTGTAGATATATGACAAGGTAACAGAGTGCATCACAGTCCATGAAGAGAGTTGCCAAGGGCCACCATAGCCCCATTGTAGATATATGACAAGGTAACAGAGTGCATCACAGTCCATGAAGAGAGTTGCCAAGGGCCACCATAGCCCCATTGTAGATATATGACAAGGTAACAGAGTGCATCACAGTCCATGAAGAGAGTTGCCAAGGGCCACCATAGCCCCATTGGAGCCATATGACAAGGTAAAAGAGTGCAACAGGCACAACAATAAACTGAAAAAAAGGCCAAATGGCAACAATAACAAAAACATCAACATGTGGACGGAGGATTCTTATCTGCGCCCTTGGAGCATCTCCAGATCCTCCACTTACTGGTCATCCTCTTCATCGTCCTGTGCATGTCCAGCTCCAGATTCAGGCCTTGAATTTAATAGCATGATTTGACGCAGAGTCAAAACCTGAACCCGGAGCTGGGCCTGCATGGTGTTGTTCATCCCTCTCAGGACAGCTGCGTTCCTCAACACGGCCTGCTCTACTCGTGCTATACCTTCTAGCATGAGCCATGCTGAGTCACAGCCTAAAATAAAGAATAAATCAAATATTAAGGATAATTACACAACAGAAGAAAAAATAAGCAAAGATACATTGTCATCATAAAGACAAATAATTCTTTACATCAATTTGTTGAAATTGATTCTTTACACATTAAATATGTTATTCAGACAGACCGAAATCATTAAAGGGACAGTTTCCTCAAACATGTTGTCCCCTTTAATTGGTTTTCGATGATCCACTTATACAGCTTGAGTGTATAAAATCTTGTTAAAGGATTTACATTGTACTTACATTAGCTATTTAAATATTTTAATTATACTGTGGTAGGCACACCTATCCTTAAACATTTTGGCGTTGAGGACAAGCTGTGTAAACATAGCAACCTGAAGAAATTACATTCCCACTGGGTTAGACAAGAGATAATGTATCAACATTTGTACATAAATTGTTGGATCCAAGTAGTGGTGATTGGTATATGTAGTGATATCAAATTAAAGGGACACTGAAACTAAATATTTAATTGACTGATTCAGATAGAGCATGACATTACAAATATTAAAAAATTACACATATTCTTTAAATGTTAGAATTCTCTAGCTAGATTTTGAATGCAAGAATGTAGGTTTATAGGGCAGGCCATATTTGTTTATCAACTTTGGTTGTCCCTGCTAGTTGATGGATACATTCATCCAACAATAAAGAAATGATGTCCACAATTTTTTTCTATTTAAAATTAATTCTAGGCATTTCTTTGTTTCAATAAAGATAGCAAGAGAATGAAGAATAATTCATAAGAGTAGTAAATTATAAATTTGATTAACATTACATGCTCTATTTGAATCACCATAGAAAAAAATTGCCTTCAGTGTACCTTTAAGTATCTTATAATGTGGATTTTGAATGATACTTACAGCTGTGCCTGGGAAGGACAATCCGACACCCAGGACAATGAAGGTTGAGACAGGGGGGAGGGATGGGATTGGGTTGGGGAGGGATGAGCTGCTGCTCCGGGGTAGGCCGTACAGCTGGGGAGTGGTGAGTTGGGGTCTGGGCAGCTGGGGTAGCTGTACGGCCCATAATACGGGAAGAGCGGCGAAGGGGGATGAAGGGCCGTTTTTTGGGATGGACAGGAAAAGAAAAATGGGAAGGGCCGGCAGGGGTCTGGGCCTGGGCAGGGGTCTGGGCCTGGGCAGGAGTCTGGGCCTGGGCAGGAGTCTGGGCCTGGGCAGGGTTCTGGGCCTGGGCAGTGGTCTGGGCCTGGGCAGGGGTCTGTGACTGGCCAGGGGACTGGGCAGGGGCGGAAAACAGATGACCAGAGGTGGAGGATCCATCTGAAAAAAATAATACAAATATATTAACATCTCATACATCATGAAATCAAATCAACGCATTTAAAATTGATTATGTTTTCAATATACTTAGAAGTGTGTTTGAATTTCTAAACAATTATGAAATGAGGATATGGTATGCATATAGGAACTCAGATGAATATCAATGACTGTCTGTACAATTATAACATTATTATTGTGGTTTGGCCTGGAATATGCATGTGACATAATGATGGCATGAATTATAAATAAAATAAAATAAAAAAACATCCAAGCATATTTTCATGCTGCCTGATATAGAAAGGGGGCAGTAGTGTATTTGAACAGACAAATAATATTCCTTTTTAAAGTGCAAAAGCTGTAGAATTTGAATGTCTTCAATAAAATGATTTCCAATAAAGCAACATGTTGTAAACATGATAGATATATTTCACATACCATCAGACTTCAAGGCAGCCTCTTCCTCCTCCGTCACACATGTTAAATCAATCTCTGTAAAACATAACATGTTGTGTACACCTTAAGATCAGATATTATAACATATGTTACTGTTGCTCAAAGTCACACATCAATGTTGCATTAAAGATATACACACCCAAAGTTATGATTTACATCATTTTGATGGAGCATACAAATGACATTAGATTTGTTATTCTCAATGATTCAGATTTGCAATGTATTGTTTGTATTAATTTTAAAATCATAAAAGCATAGTACATAGAACATTTAAGATTTCTCATGTGTGTATCACTTGATGACTGTTGTCAAAAATGAACATGGAAACAAACATATGCTATACATCTTCTGAATAACAAAGGTGTAGACTAAGAAAGTTTTAATTATTAATCTTTCAATATTCCAAGAAAATGAATATATAATCAGAGGAGTAAATTATATGTTTGTTTCAAATGTTATGCTTCATGAGAATCATGCTCATAATATTGATTACCAATACACCTTCAATGACATATAAATGAGTCAATGGACTTACCAGAAGACCGCAAATGCGGCTCTGTGTCAGTGCTGGATTCCTCGGGGCTCCCCACACCAACTCTCTCTATGAATGATATAGATATATATTAGTGAACACATTTGGGATAGCACTAAATCACATCTGTAGCGATTTTTAAGAATAATCAACTTGAAAATGTGAAGAATAGAGCAGTCATTATCCTAAAAAATGCTTGATTGAATCAAGGGGATTCTGTTAAAAATGATGTATTGAACATATGTTTAATTTCTGACTATATTAGACATCAAACTCATCTCATACGATGCTATTGCATATCTAAATATACCCATTGATCAATGTTCTTAAAAGAATACACACAAACCACATTTTGAATAACAGCTGTTGACAAATATAAACAAAGACATGTGGCACATCGAGCCATTTGTGCAATGTACAGTAATCTTGTTTAGGACACAACACATATTTATCACAATACAAAACCAAATTGATTAGTACAAATATGTAATCATGGTGCTGTTAGAGTATGCTGATATCTATAAAGTAACTCCAACAGTGAATATGTGAATTATATATCAATATTGTCTAATCCAAAGAATGTAAAGATAAATGAATTTATTGTTTATTAAAGGGACACTGACATGATTTATTTCAATCATTGATTTCACTGTTCAAACTGTTCCAAATGATTTTACATTGACTCCTATTATAATTGGAATGTTGCTACATTTTAATCTTAAAGGCAGATAAGCAATATTGGATTCAATAAATATTGTTTGTTGAAGGTATCCACCAATCATCAATCAAAACCCAGGTTGGTCAACCAAAATTGAGCTGCAGATAAACGTACATTCTTGATTTTAAAATACATTTAGCAATAGAATATTTCACATATGATTATAGTATTATATTTAAATGTTGATTAATATTGCATGCTCTATCTGAATGACAACATTAATAATTTTAGCTCAGTGTCCCTTTAATATAAAAATATATTGATTTGACAATGTTGGTGTTAATGAATTCTCTACTCCATATGTTGATGTAATGAATGGGATTGAGCATGCAATTCCAATCTAATATGTTATTTAAGGATATCCTAAGAATTATTTAATTTTCATCTATTAAAGGGACATGAAGCTCTAAATGTGTAATTGTATACTTTTTGAAACTATGTACTACTGTTATCTCAACACATGATTTTAACTTTTGTAAAAATGCCAATTTATGCATAAAAAAACAGCCGGATAATACCAGTAATGCATTGTTTAACCTAAACCAAAATCCATCTTTTTTTTTTAAGAACTAAAACAATAGAATGAACCAATGTAGCTCATAAAATGTTTAAACAAAACAATAAAATCACTTTTAAAAATCATTCTATGGAAAATTTAGTTGGCATGTCCCTTAAATGACGTGATCAATTTCAAAAATGGAATATATATTTTTAAAATCTAAACATATGCAAAAGTGTGTGTATTTTTTAAAAATGTATACAAATAAGATTAAGCAATACACAAGGGAAGAATATAAATTGGACATTCAAAGAATCTTACATTAGAATTAAGACATCCAGAATAGATGGGATATCTTAAACTCCAAACAAAATCAGAGTAGTCTTACAATGTAATCCTATTTTTTGGTTTTATTTATTCTTATTTGCAAAAAGTTTTAAAAATCCATTTTGCAGATACATATAAATATTGAACAATGTGGATTTAGTATGTAATGTTCTGTCCATGTTTCTAAGACAAATGTCAATTAAAATGAGACATACCATACTGTGACAAGGTCTGCCTTGAGGATCCAGCACCAACATCCAGATCTGTAATATATTAAATGAGGATTGGATATCATTAATACAAATCATGCCATGTTTAAAATCTTTACATTATTAGCAAATCAATTAAAAACTATTAATCCTTTGGTAGTCCCATGAGTTAATTGTTTCCTCAATTAAATTCATGATAAATATATCCTGTACTCTTATTTTCAATCAGTTGTGTTATTTACTTTAGCTTAAATTATATTTTTGTGTTATTTCATTCTCATCAATTGATGGGCATATGTTATCATTTTTTTGGATTCTGCTTTTTTCTTTTTTTATTATGTATAATATTGAAAATAAGAATACTGTATTCTTCACATATATAATAATTCACATTTCATTTTGACCAACATGTGTAAAGCAATGCCACTTACAGCAAACCCATGTTAACGTGTATGCGCAATTCCATTTTCGCGATCATTGCGCAATGATTCCAAGCGGAATTACGCATCCGTCATTTGACCAACATGTATAAAGCAATGCCACTTACAGCAAACCCATGTTAACGTGTATGCGCAATTCCATTTTCGCGATCATTGCGCAATGATTCCAAGCGGAATTACGCATCCGTCATTTGACCAACATGTATAAAGCAATGCCACTTACAGCAAACCCATGTTAACGTGTATGCGCAATTCCATTTTCGCTATCATTGCGCAATGATTCCAAGCGGAATTACGCATCCGTCATTTGACCAACATGTATAAAGCAATGCCACTTACAGCAAACCCATGTTAACGTGTATGCGCAATTCCATTTTCGCGATCATTGCGCAATGATTCCAAGCGGAATTACGCATCCGTCATTTGACCAACATGTATAAAGCAATGCCACTTACAGCAAACCCATGTTAACGTGTATGCGCAATTCCATTTTCGCGATCATTGCACAATGATTCCAAGCGGAATTACGCATCCGTCATTTGACCAACATGTATAAAGCAATGCCACTTACAACAAACCCATGTTAACGTGTATGCGCAATTCCATTTTCGCGATCATTGCGCAATGATTCCAAGCGGAATTACGCATCCGTCATTTGACCAACATGTATAAAGCAATGCCACTTACAGCAAACCCATGTTAACGTGTATGCGCAATTCCATTTTTGCGATCATTGCGCAATGATTCCAAGCGGAATTACGCATCCGTCATTTGACCAACATGTATAAAGCAATGCCACTTACAGCAAACCCATGTTAACGTGTATGCGCAATTCCATTTTCGCTATCATTGCGCAATGATTCCAAGCGGAATTACGCATCCGTCATTTGACCAACATGTATAAAGCAATGCCACTTACAGCAAACCCATGTTAACGTGTATGCGCAATTCCATTTTCGCGATCATTGCGCAATGATTCCAAGCGGAATTACGCATTCCGTCATTTGACCAACATGTATAAAGCAATGCCACTTACAACAAACCCATGTTAACGTGTATGCGCAATTCCATTTTCGCGATCATTGCGCAATGATTCCAAGCGGAATTACGCATCCGTCATTTGACCAACATGTATAAAGCAATGCCACTTACAGCAAACCCATGTTAACGTGTATGCGCAATTCCATTTTTGCGATCATTGCGCAATGATTCCAAGCGGAATTACGCATCCGTCATTTGACCAACATGTATAAAGCAATGCCACTTACAGCAAACCCATGTTAACGTGTATGCGCAATTCCATTTTCGCGATCATTGCGCAATGATTCCAAGCGGAATTACGCATCCGTCATTTGACCAACATGTATAAAGCAATGCCACTTACAGCAAACCCATGTTAACGTGTATGCGCAATTCCATTTTCGCTCTGTGACGCATATTCTGTAGAGCGCAAGAAACATCATTCCTATTTCATGTGTCACTAATCTAAAATCAGATATCTAAACATCATATGTAGTGTATGTTGTGAGGTCTGTATAGGTTTAGAATCTGACTATATACACATTTTTTTTTAAAAATTCAAATATTAAGATATTATATGAAGTTGGATAGTTACCTGGTTCAGATTCTCCATCATCTCCTCCCAGGCCACCGGACGGAGAAGCAGCTGCCCTGGCCCCCGCGTCAGGACTTTCAGATCCTGCAGCTGGGAGGGAAGAAGAGGAGGCCGAGGACGGCGAGGATCTAAATCTTTTGGGGACCCGGAGATTGAGGAGCTCGCATAAAGTCACTTCATAAGGGAGTAGGTATAGTTTCCGCGGGGCCTTTCTTTGGCCCCCTCTTTTACGGGCTTGTACCCAGTCCCTTATGAGGTTGACTTTTTTTGTTAAGCGCAACCTCATATCTCCGAATCTCCTCATGATTTGATCCTGGCTCCTCTGGACGTCACACACCAATTTAACCACATTGGTGATAGACTCCCAGAGGGCCTTCTTTACAGGCGCATCTGTCGACCTCCTCTTGTTCCCAAACAGCTGGGGATAAAAGTCCTTGACGGCGTGGACCAGTGCAGCGCTCTCCTGCTTGGTGAACCTGGGAGGTTTCATGCCTGCTGGGTTGTATAATAATAATAATAATAATAATATATATTGCCTGCAGGCATTAGAGAACTGACAAAGATGGCAACGTGTAATGGACTTTTATATGGTGAAGTAAACATGAGATGCACCATGGGACAAGTTATCTGTACATCTGATTGGATAAAAGTTTGAAATATTGTTAGAATGTCTGTGAGACCATCCTGACTCAAGTTGTGTTTGTGTGATGAACTCTGATTGGCCGTTCCTTAATGTTTCATATCTTAGTAACTTCCTTACACATACCTCCTGGTGGTGCTGTTACTTCATTTTTCATGTAGACTTATTTGTAACTCATGGGCCTGTCATGCGGATATGTGTGACACAGATTTAATATCCGTGATCCGTTAAATATTAATGATAAAATTCTATTTAAAATCTAATACTGTCACATTATTAAATGTTGTATACATTTTTCGGTTTAATAACGGTCTGTTTCTTTAATACAAATACACATTTAATATTGTATGTCTTTATTGTTCATAAAATCCATTAATTTACTTATTGTTAAGTATTGATATTGCTCTATTAAATGTATTTCATAATGCACATTGATTGTGTGCTATTGCGTGACATTAGACTCTAATGTTTAAAGATGCTAATCTGGTGTTTCAAGATCCGTTTCTCACGCAATCTTTCTGAATGTTCAAATTCAGGTTATAATGTCCGTAACTTGTATAATCTGTTTATAAATGTTAAACTACAGGTTTGTTTGTTATTAGTAAATAAACCTCGAGCTTGTATTTGTCTGAAGTGCTCATATATGTTATTGTGCAATGGCGTCTTTATTTTTAAATAGACATTACAAACAAACAATTGTATCAAATGATCTGTAGAGATAGAAAATTGTTTAGACTTTAAAATGTAAATCAATTTATCTTTGTATTTAGATATCTTCAACAGAAGAAATTTAAATGCACATGGTTGAGCCAATCACATAAGGCATCTCTGTGCATCCACCAATCTTCATCTACTGAGCCTATCTCGATATGCTTTTCAAGCAAAGTATGTCAAGATAAGAAGATAAGTAAATACACTCTTTAAATCTCTTAAAGGGACACTGTCCAAACAAATTTAGCGTTCGTGATTCAGATTGAGCATGAAATGTTAAGCAACTTTATAATTTAATCCGATTCTCAAATGTTAAGAATTATCTTGTTATCTTTCTTTGCAAATCAATAATGATATTTTAGATTACGGACAATTGTTGCAAAAAAACATAATTTATGTAAGAACTTACCTGATAAATTCATTTCTTTCATATTAACAAGAGTCCATGAGCTAGTGACGTATGGGATATACATTCCTACTAGGAGGGGCAAAGTTTCCCAAACCTTAAAATGCCTATAAATACACCCCTCACCACACCCACAAATCAGTTTAACGAATAGCCAAGAAGTGGGGTGATAAGAAAAAAAGTGCGAAGCATATAAAATAAGGAATTGGAATAATTGTGCTTTATACAAAAAAATCATAACCACCACAAAAAAGGGTGGGCCTCATGGACTCTTGTTAATATGAAAGAAATGAATTTATCAGGTAAGTTCTTACATAAATTATGTTTTCTTTCATGTAATTAACAAGAGTCCATGAGCTAGTGACGTATGGGATAATGACTACCCAAGATGTGGATCTTTCCACACAAGAGTCACTAGAGAGGGAGGGATAAAATAAAGACAGCCAATTCCTGCTGAAAATAATCCACACCCAAAATAAAGTTTAACAAAAAACATAAGCAGAAGATTCAAACTGAAACCGCTGCCTGAAGAACTTTTCTACCAAAAACTGCTTCAGAAGAAGAAAATACATCAAAATGGTAGAATTTAGTAAAAGTATGCAAAGAGGACCAAGTTGCTGCTTTGCAGATCTGGTCAACCGAAGCTTCATTCCTAAACGCCCAGGAAGTAGATACTGACCTAGTAGAATGAGCTGTAATTCTTTGAGGCGGAATTTTACCCGACTCAACATAGGCAAGATGAATTAAAGATTTCAACCAAGATGCCAAAGAAATGGCAGAAGCTTTCTGGCCTTTCCTAGAACCGGAAAAGATAACAAATAGACTAGAAGTCTTACGGAAAGATTTCGTAGCTTCAACATAATATTTCAAAGCTCTAACAACATCCAAAGAATGCAATGATTTCTCCTTAGAATTCTTAGGATTAGGACATAATGAAGGAACCACAATTTCTCTACTAATGTTGTTGGAATTCACAACTTTAGGTAAAAATTCAAAAGAAGTTCGCAACACCGCCTTATCCTGATGAAAAATCAGAAAAGGAGACTCACACGAAAGAGCAGATAATTCAGAAACTCTTCTAGCAGAAGAGATGGCCAAAAGGAACAAAACTTTCCAAGAAAGTAATTTAATGTCCAATGAATGCATAGGTTCAAACGGAGGAGCTTGAAGAGCTCCCAGAACCAAATTCAAACTCCAAGGAGGAGAAATTGACTTAATGACAGGTTTTATACGAACCAAAGCTTGTACAAAACAATGAATATCAGGAAGAATAGCAATCTTTCTGTGAAAAAGAACAGAAAGAGCGGAGATTTGTCCTTTCAAAGAACTTGCGGACAAACCCTTATCTAAACCATCCTGAAGAAACTGTAAAATTCTCGGTATTCTAAAAGAATGCCAAGAAAAATGATGAGAAAGACACCAAGAAATATAAGTCTTCCAGACTCTATAATATATCTCTCGAGATACAGATTTACGAGCCTGTAACATAGTATTAATCACGGAGTCAGAGAAACCTCTATGACCAAGAATCAAGCGTTCAATCTCCATACCTTTAAATTTAAGGATTTCAGATCCGGATGGAAAAAAGGACCTTGTGACAGAAGGTCTGGTCTTAACGGAAGAGTCCATGGCTGGCAAGATGCCATCCGGACAAGATCCGCATACCAAAACCTGTGAGGCCATGCCGGAGCTATTAGCAGAACAAACGAGCATTCCCTCAGAATCTTGGAGATTACTCTTGGAAGAAGAACTAGAGGCGGAAAGATATAGGCAGGATGATACTTCCAAGGAAGTGATAATGCATCCACTGCCTCCGCCTGAGGATCCCGGGATCTGGACAGATACCTGGGAAGTTTCTTGTTTAGATGAGAGGCCATCAGATCTATCTCTGGAAGCCCCCACAATTGAACAATCTGAAGAAATACCTCTGGGTGAAGAGACCATTCGCCCGGATGCAACGTTTGGCGACTGAGATAATCCGCTTCCCAATTGTCTACACCTGGGATATGAACCGCAGAGATTAGACAGGAGCTGGATTCCGCCCAAACCAAAATTCGAGATACTTCTTTCATAGCCAGAGGACTGTGAGTCCCTCCTTGATGATTGATGTATGCCACAGTTGTGACATTGTCTGTCTGAAAACAAATGAACGATTCTCTCTTCAGAAGAGGCCAAAACTGAAGAGCTCTGAAAACTGCACGGAGTTCCAAGATATTGATCGGTAATCTCACCTCCTGAGATTCCCAAACTCCTTGTGCCGTCAGAGATCCCCACACAGCTCCCCAACCTGTGAGACTTGCATCTGTTGAAATTACAGTCCAGGTCGGAAGAACAAAAGAAGCCCCCTGAATTAAACGATGGTGATCTGTCCACCACGTTAGAGAGTGCCGAACAATCGGTTTTAAAGATATTAATTGATATATCTTCGTGTAATCCCTGCACCATTGGTTCAGCATACAGAGCTGAAGAGGTCGCATGTGAAAACGAGCAAAGGGGATCGCGTCCGATGCAGCAGTCATAAGACCTAGAATTTCCATGCATAAGGCTACCGAAGGGAATGATTGAGACTGAAGGTTTCAACAGGCTGTAATCAATTTTAGACGTCTCTTGTCTGTTAAAGACAAAGTCAAGGACACTGAATCTATCTGGAAACCCAGAAAGGTTACCCTTGTTTGAGGAATCAAAGAACTTTTTGGTAAATTGATCCTCCAACCATGATCTTGAAGAAACAACACAAGTCGATTCATATGAGACTCTGCTAAATGTAAAGACGGAGCAAGTACCAAGATATCGTCCAAATAAGGAAATACCACAATACCCTGTTCTCTGATTACAGACAGAAGGGCACCGAGAATCTTTGTGAAAATTCTTGGAGCTGTAGCAAGGCCAAACGGTAGAGCCACAAATTGGTAATGCTTGTCTAGAAAAGAGAATCTCAGGAACTGATAATGATCTGGATGAATTGGAATATGCAGATATGCATCCTGTAAATCTATTGTGGACATATAATTCCCTTGCTGAACAAAAGGCAATATAGTCCTTACAGTTACCATCTTGAACGTTGGTATCCTTACATAACGATTCAATAATTTTAGATCCAGAACTGGTCTGAAGGAATTCTCCTTCTTTGGTACAATGAAGAGATTTGAATAAAACCCCATCCCCTGTTCCGGAACTGGAACTGGCATAATTACTCCAGCCAACTCTAGATCTGAAACACAATTCAGAAATGCTTGAGCTTTCACTGGATTTACTGGGACATGGGAAAGAAAAAATCTCTTTGCAGGAGGTCTCATCTTGAAACCAATTCTGTACCCTTCTGAAACAATGTTCTGAATCCAAAGATTGTGAACAGAATTGATCCAAATTTCTTTGAAAAAACGTAACCTGCCCCCTACCAGCTGAACTGGAATGAGGGCCGTACCTTCATGTGAACTTAGAAGCAGGCTTTGCCTTTCTAGCAGGCTTGGATTTATTCCAGACTGGAGATGGTTTCCAAACTGAAACTGCTCCTGAGGACGAAGGATCAGGCTTTTGTTCTTTGTTGAAACGAAAGGAACGAAAACGATTGTTAGCCCTGTTTTTACCTTTAGACTTTTTATCCTGTGGTAAAAAAGTTCCTTTCCCACCAGTAACAGTTGAAATAATAGAATCCAACTGAGAACCAAATAATTTGTTTCCCTGGAAAGAAATGGAAAGTAGAGTTGATTTAGAAGCCATATCAGCATTCCAAGTCTTAAGCCATAAAGCTCTTCTGGCTAAGATAGCCAGAGACATAAATCTAACATCAACTCTAATAATATCAAAAATGGCATCACAGATGAAATTATTAGCATGCTGGAGAAGAATAATAATATCATGAGAATCACGATTTGTTACTTGTTGCGCTAGAGTTTCCAACCAAAAAGTTGAAGCTGCAGCAACATCAGCCAATGATATAGCAGGTCTAAGAAGATTACCTGAACATAGATAAGCTTTTCTTAGAAAAGATTCAATTTTTCTATATAAAGGATCTTTAAACGAGGTACCATCTGACGTAGGAATGGTAGTACGTTTAGCAAGGGTAGAAATAGCCCCATCAACTTTAGGGATTTTGTCCCAAAATTCTAACCTGTCAGGCGGAACAGGATATAATTGCTTAAAACGTTTAGAAGGAGTAAATGAATTACCCAATTTATCCCATTCCTTAGCAATTACTGCAGAAATAGCATTAGGAACAGGAAAGACTTCTGGAATAACCGCAGGAGCTTTAAAAACCTTATCCAAACGTATAGAATTAGTATCAAGAGGACTAGAATCCTCTATTTCTAAAGCAATTAGTACTTCTTTAAGTAAAGAGCGAATAAATTCCATCTTAAATAAATATGAAGATTTATCAGCATCAATCTCTGAGACAGAATCCTCTGAACCAGAAGAGTCCAAAGAATCAGAATGATGGTGTTCATTTAAAAATTCATCTGTAGAGAGAGAAGATTTAAAAGACTTTTTACGTTTACTAGAAGGAGAAATAACAGACAAAGCCTTCTTTATGGATTCAGAAACAAAATCTCTTATGTTATCAGGAACATTCTGCACCTTAGATGTTGAGGGAACTGCAACAGGCAATGGTACATCACTAAAGGAAATATTATCTGCTTTAACAAGTTTGTCATGACAATTATTACAAACAACAGCTGGAGGAATAGCTACCAAAAGTTTACAGCAGATACACTTAGCTTTGGTAGATCCAGCAGGCAGTGGTTTTCCTGTAGTATCTTCTGGCTCAGATGCAACGTGAGACATCTTGCAATATGTAAGAGAAAAAACAACATATAAAGCAAAATAGATCAAATTCCTTATAAGACAGTTTCAGGAATGGGAAAAAAATGCCAAGCATCAAGCTTCTAGCAACCAGAAGCAAATGAAAAATGAGACTGAAATAATGTGGAGACAAAAGCGACGCCCATATTTTTTGGCGCCAAATAAGACGCCCACATTATTTGGCGCCTAAATGCTTTTGGCGCCAAAAATGACGCCACATCCGGAACGCCGACATTTTTGGCGCAAAATAACGTCAAAAATGACGCAACTTCCGACGACACGTATGACGCCGGAAACGGAAAAGAATTTTTGCGCCAAAAAAGTCCGCGCCAAGAATGACACAATAAAATGAAGCATTTTCAGCCCCCGCGAGCCTAACAGCCCACAGGGAAAAAAGTCAAATTTTTGAGGTAAGAAAAAATATGATAATTTAAAGCATAATCCCAAATATGAAACTGACTGTCTGGAAATAAGGAAAGTTGAACATTCTGAGTCAAGGCAAATAAATGTTTGAATACATATATTTAGAACTTTATAAATAAAGTGCCCAACCATAGCTTAGAGTGTCACAGAAAATAAGACTTACTTACCCCAGGACACTCATCTACATGTTTGTAGAAAGCCAAACCAGTACTGAAACGAGAATCAGTAGAGGAAATGGTAAATATAAGAGTATATCGTCGATCTGAAAAGGGAGGTAAGAGATGAATCTCTACGACCGATAACAGAGAACCTTATGAAATAGACCCCGTAGAAGGAGATCACTGCATTCAATAGGCAATACTCTCCTCACATCCCTCTGACATTCACTGCACGCTGAGAGGAAAACCGGGCTCCAACTTGCTGCGGAGCGCATATCAACGTAGAATCTAGCACAAACTTACTTCACCACCTCCCTTGGAGGCAAAGTTTGTAAAACTGATTTGTGGGTGTGGTGAGGGGTGTATTTATAGGCATTTTAAGGTTTGGGAAACTTTGCCCCTCCTAGTAGGAATGTATATCCCATACGTCACTAGCTCATGGACTCTTGTTAATTACATGAAAGAAACCTGGGTTGTCCTTGATGATTGTTGGATAAATTAATCCACCCAAAAAAACCAAGTTCTGTCCAGAGTACTGAAGCAAATAAATTATCTATTTAATGCCTTATTTGTAAAGTAATGATAGCAACATCACAAGGAACATTCATAATATGAGACAATTTTTAAAGTTGCTTAAAATAGAATACTCATTCAGAATGTATAAATCATTAATTTTTTAACTGTCTCCCTTTAAGTATATTTTGAGTTCATGTCCCTTTAAAGAGACATTTCACAATAATGCTTGAAATATCAGAAACCTAGGCACCTTCCTTTTGCTAAATTAGTATAACATATGAGTAAAGCATATTTAGATTAACTTCTGGATTGTTTTACACACTGACTGAAATATATATTGTAAAGGATGTATTTCGGAGTCTTCAGCTTAGAGGGACATTAAGCTATATGTTATTTATGCATTTTGGATAAGATTATAATATTTGAACAACTTAATATGTTTTGGTATTCAATCATTAGATTGTAATTATATATATTCTTGGATTAAATACATATCTACATAGGCTATTTTGATGCTGATTGTTGGTTGCACATAGATGCCTTATGTAATTGACTAAGATATGTGCATTGATGTATCTTTTTCGAAGTATATTTAAAGACTGAATGTAATTCTATAGTACGTTCTAAATATGTTTAAATTCTTTTACAAATTTTTAAAAAATCAATACACAATATACTTTGTGAATGTCCCTTTAAGGACCAAAACATTTGGAATGTTGATTTAACATTGTCAAAATAAACTAAAGGGGAATGAAAATTATATATAGATATGTGATGTCTAACCCAAGAGGTAAGATTTTAAAAACTACATAATATTAATAACTATAGTTAAATGACTCCACTAGAAAATTAAATCTATTAACCTGGCATCCAATAACTAGCTTGTGAAAAATATGAAGTTAAATGACCTACCATTTATAAATGTAAAAATTTAAAAAGTTTAGAAAATAATGTTTTGAGATACCTAAGGAAGATACAAGATCTTATAAAATTAATTTTACATTCAACAACACTGTCACTTTAATGTAATTGAACAACTTCCCCTTCTTAAAAGTGAAACAAAATAATTTATGTCAAATTTTGACTACATATCCGAAATTATTTTAACATCTAAGAATTTCAAAAGAAAAGCATCGATGGATCTCACTCCCCAATTAATTTAAAAAAGATAGTTTAATTTAATATTCTCTGAATCAGTGGATTTTCTAAAATTAATGCATTATTTGATCTTATGCATGTGCTTGTCAAATAGCCAACTACCAGTCATGGGAGTCAACTTGTTTTTTATTGACAGATTATATGGATATTTATTATAATCTGTTCAAAAGAGTGTATTTAATAATAAAATGATTATTATTACCATTTAAAAAATCAAAAGTTTCTGAAACAAAAAAAAAATATATATTCCTGGAAGTCATCAGATGACAATCTGAAATGAAAAAACAAAATTTTACAAAGTTAATACACACGATACATACATTTACAATCATCTTGTGTCTATGCTCTAACTTTGTTCAACATTTTATCAAGATATTTATTAATTAAATTTAAAAATAAATAAAATAAACATAAACCATTATATTGTGTAATAAAAATTAAATGTAAATATCTGAATTTCTAATTATACATAATAATGTATATCACATTTCAATAATATATATGTATGCTGAACATAAATGTAATATTTCATGTCCATTCAAATACCTCTATATCAACTATAATATGTATTCCTTTTTCTGATTGTGATCCCTAAATATCTAATTATGAAATAAGTATGACTAATGTATGTAAGCTACTAATATTCAACATTCTTCCTGTGATTCTTAACTAGCATGCATTGGTACACCAACCTGGATAATGCATGGTCTTTGAAAGTCAATTCAGGGGTAAACAGTTGATCTTCAATAGGTGTCTGATTCATCAGTTCATAAAATAGAGGACTGAAATACCATCTAAAAAAGTAAAATCATCTAAGTGTCTGATTGTGATCCCTAAATATCTAATTATGAACTAAATATGACTAATGTATGTAAGCTACTAATATTCAACATTCTTCCTGTGATTCTTAACTAGCATGCATTGGTACACCAACCTGGATAATGCATGGTCTTTGAAAGTCAATTCAGGGGTAAACAGTTGATCTTCAATAGGTGTCTGATTCATCAGTTCATAAAATAGAGGACTGAAATACCATCTAAAAAAGTAAAATCATCTAAGTGTCTGATTGTGATCCCTAAATATCTAATTATGAACTAAATATGACTAATGTATGTAAGCTACTAATATTCAACATTCTTCCTGTGATTCTTAACTAGCATGCATTGGTACACCAACCTGGATAATGCATGGTCTTTGAAAGTCAATTCAGGGGTAAACAGTTGATCTTCAATAGGTGTCTGATTCATCAGTTCATAAAATAGAGGACTGAAATACCATCTAAAAAAGTAAAATCATCTAAGTGTCTGATTGTGATCCCTAAATATCTAATTATGAACTAAATATGACTAATGTATGTAAGCTACTAATATTCAACATTCTTCCTGTGATTCTTAACTAGCATGCATTAGTACACCAACCTGGATAATGCATGGTCTTTGAAAGTCAATTCAGGGGTAAACAGTTGATCTTCAATAGGTGTCTGATTCATCAGTTCATAAAATAGAGGACTGAAATACCATTTAAAAAAGTAAAATCATCTAAGTGTCTGATTGTGATCCCTAAATATCTAATTATGAACTAAATATGACTAATGTATGTAAGCTACTAATATTCAACATTCTTCCTGTGATTCTTAACTAGCATGCATTGGTACACCAACCTGGATAATGCATGGTCTTTGAAAGTCAATTCAGGGGTAAACAGTTGATCTTCAATAGGTGTCTGATTCATCATTTCAAAAATAGAGGACTGTGAAATACCATCTAAAAATTAGAAAATAATCTAAGTGTCTCCAATAGGATGGCTCCACAGCCTTATTCTATCAAATAGTTGGCACTTACCATGTGAACATGTCTTTGTATGGTTTTCAAGGTCAGCAGATTGGAAAGATAATGCCAGACATGATTCCATTGGTATACTTCAATTTCAATCTTGGCTTTTTCCACTGTCAGTCTGGGCAATCTTCACTGTCAGGCTTCTAATTCTTCCCTTTCAGTCTTTAGATTAAGTCAGCTCCCTAATGGCAGAAAAAGTTTCATAAAAATTACTACAAGTGTGTGAATCAGTTCTGTACCCCTCTATCATCCCCCATTTCAGAAAAAATTTCTGTCACTAGCTTACTAAGCGTGTGTAGCATCTTGTGTTATGTTCTAGTGTAGCATCTTGTGTTATGTGTGAAGATGATTCATATTGAGCAGAACGAACCTCTAATGTGTGACATTGAACCATAGTCATGCTAGAGGATAGTAATGCTAGAGGATCCCTTTCTGAGTATGTACATTTTAAGTAATGTGTAAACTAAATACTAGTTTTGAAAATGTATGCCATATGATGTATTTGTGTACAATTCATGCCAGCAACAGTCCATACATTTATACTTACCAGCTGCTGTCCTCTTTAAAAACCAGGTGGCAAAGACTCGCTACAGGACCCAATGCCCAGAGCATCACCTATATTAATAAATGAAACAAATTTTTAGCATTTGATGAACAATCCTAACCTGCTTGCACAATTCTCTACTTGTCATTTCCCTAGAGTTCACATCTATTGACAATACTCCAGTCTAACTTCTATTATTTACCGTCTAAAGTGGCGGTTGATGATGTCTGCTCTGACATTGAGCCCCTCGTCCCAGAATGGCCCCTCTAGAACAGGATCATCCTCCTCATCTCTGAGGAGGTTTCGTTGCGCCTGGACGCCCTGCAGCATCCCAGCCCGCTGTGCAATATTATGCAGGACACTACAGGCTACAACGATCTTAGCCACCTTCTTTGGGTTGTACTGGAGGGCTCCTCCCGACCGGTCAAGGCACCTGAACCTCATCTTCAGGAGCCCGAACATTCGTTCAACCACCGCCCTGGTTCTCTTATGAGCCCTATTGTAGCGCTCCTCAGACACATCAGTCGGGCTACGCAAGGGGGTAATAAGCCAAGGCCGGCTCATGTACCCAGAATCACCTATAAATTATGAACAGAACATAATTCAAACTGAATCCTTAAAATATTATTTTGATTCCAATAAAAGTTTTTGTACACGATAATCCACTAACAAATGTTTATTTTTGAAAAGAATAATCTAGTTCAATCTTATTCTCTATCTTCCCATTTCAGCTAAGACATGCTACATATGCGTATTTCTCCTAAACCAGACCTTGTGTAAAATGCTAACTAAATGGTTACATTGCATTCTCTATCTGAGCATTTAAGGTAAGACATGCTACATATCTGCATTGAACTAAAAGTAGACATTAGCGGAAAGAGACAATGACATGGTTAAATTGCATTAGCTAATATCTTGCCATTTCAGCTAAGACATGCTACATATGCGTATTTCTCCTAAAACAAACCTTGTGTAAAATGCAAACTAAATGGTTACATTGCATTCTCTATCTGAGCATTTAAGGTAAGACATGCTACATATCTGCATTGAACTAAAAGTAGACATTAGCGGAAAGAGACAATGACATGGTTAAATTGCATTAGCTAATATCTTGCCATTTCAGCTAAGACATGCTACATATTCGTATTTCTCCTAAAACAAACCTTGTGTAAAATGCAAACTAAATGGTTACATTGCATTCTCTATCTGAGCATTTAAGGTAAGACATGCTACATATCTGCATTGAACTAAAAGTAGACATTAGCGGAAAGAGACAATGACATGGTTAAATTGCATTAGCTAATATCTTGCCATTTCAGCTAAGACATGCTACATATGCGTATTTCTCCTAAAACAAACCTTGTGTAAAATGCAAACTAAATGGTTACATTGCATTCTCTATCTGAGCATTTAAGGTAAGACATGCTACATATCTGCATTGAACTAAAAGTAGACATTAGCGGAAAGAGACAATGACATGGTTAAATTGCATTAGCTAATATCTTGCCATTTCAGCTAAGACATGCTACATATGCGTATTTCTCCTAAAACAAACCTTGTGTAAAATGCAAACTAAATAGTTACATTGCATTCTCTATCTGAGCATTTAAGGTAAGACATGCTACATATCTGCATTGAACTAAAAGTAGACATTAGCGGGAAAATAAAATTAATGGTTACATTGCATCCTATAGCTGAACATTACGCTAACATTTTAAAAATACAGTGGCAATTGTCAAACTAATTAACCATGTTGTGCACAAATACTCACCAACGAGATAACCAGGGGGCATTTGTCTTTCCTCAAACGGTCTCCACAGGGACGACAGAGAGAGGATGCGGGCATCATGACTAGCCCCTCCAAAATTCGCACACACATGCATAATCCTCATCTGTGCGTCACAAACATACTGCACGTTGAAGCTATGAAAATGTTTGCAATTTCTGAAGGGCAAGTCATCAATTGGAGCACGCAGCGCAATGTGGGTACAATCTATGGCTCCCAAGACATTGGGCAATTGAGCAATATCAAAGAATTCCCGCTTCAGGCGCCTCCAATCACCATCATTCTGTGGGAATCCTATGTATTGCTTACTGATACGTACCATGGCGTCCAGAAAGTTATCAAACACCACAGAGAATGTACCTTGAGCCAGGCCATGCATGTACAGTTCTCCGGATTGAAAACTCCCGGAGGCCAGGACGTATAGACAGCTTAGCATCTTACTCATGGCGGGAACAGCAGTCCTTATTCTTATACGTGGCTCCAAATGAGGTTTAAGAAGATCGTAAAGGCCAATGAGCTGTTCGCGATTGAGACGATACTTATCATAAACCTCAAAGTCGCTCATGTTTTCCAAGGTGCGTCTCACCCTGTAGACAGGAGGACCTCGAACCAGATGACCCCTTCGTCTCAGTCTGAGCCGCTGAGGCTGCCTGATTCGATCAACAGCTAGTTCGCCAATAGCAGCACCAGCAGTGCCTACCATGTCATCGTCATCCATCTTTCAAAACAGCGTAACAAGGTATGCACTTGATCTGATGTGGATCACAAGTGATGCTTTGGCCATGTTGTTTGGTGGATTTATAGTACAATTAGTCCAATGGTATTGAGTTTGTAATGATTGCTGATTGTATTCACTTGTTTGTATGTGAGCGGCGCGAATGCTTTCACAGTGGGCATTTTTTTGTTGTTTGCTGAAATGTTGTTTTCCCCCAATGAATCTCAATGTGAAAGTGTCAAATATCACACATACAGTGCATGTTTGTAATGTTTGATCATATGCGTAATCAATATTTCTTAAACGCGATCTTATAGTAACAAGCACACGTCCAGGCTAACATGAATGAAAGTGCATAGTTGTGTATAATGTGCATCGAATGTGATCGATCAATGTTGCTGCAACATTGTTTGTAAACGATAAAGTAACATCTGCCATCTGTAGTATTGTATATATAAGTGATTGCCGAGCTGTCAATATTGTATGCGTCCCTTTCAAATCGCAATAATAATTCCGAACTTCCCGTCTGCCATCTGTAGTATTGTATATATAAGTGATTGCAGAGCTGTCAATATTGTATGCGTCCCTTTCAAATCGCAATAATAATTCCGAACTTCCCGTCTGCCATCTGTAGTATTGTATATATAAGTGATTGCCCAGATGTCAATATTGTATGCGTCCCATTAAAATCGCACTAATACTGAAGAACTTCCGGCTGTCATCTGTAGTATTATATATATAAGTGATTGCCGAGCTGTCAATATTGTACTCGTCCATTTAAAATGGCACTAATACTGAATAACTTCCGGCTGTCATCTGTAGTATTGTATATATAAGTGATTGCCGAGCTGTCAATATTGTATGCGTCCCTTTCAAATCGCAATAATAATTCCGAACTTCCCGTCTGCCATCTGTAGTATTGTATATATAAGTGATTGACGAGCTGTCAATATTGTATGCGTCCATTTCAAATCGCACTAATGCTGAATAACTTCCGGCTGTCATCTGTAGTATTATATATATAAGTGATTGCCGAGCTGTCAATATTGTATGCGTCCCATTCAAAAGGCACTAATACTGAATAACTTCCGGCTGTCATCTGTAGTATTATATATATAAGTGATTGCCGAGCTGTCAATATTGTATGCGTCCCATTCAAATGGCACTAATACTGAAGAACTTCCAGCTGTCATCTGTAGTATTGTATATATAAGTGATTTGAGATCTGACAATATTTATTAATTGTCCCATTCAAATCTCCCTAATAATGCTGTTCCAAACTGTTATTTACGTATATGTTGTATTGTAGTATTGAGTGTTAAAGTTCCGAAAGGGGCGGTACAGTCGTGAATCTGTGATGTGTATGGTTGAATCTTCTAATGACGTCATGATATTATTAACCTGCCTATGTAGTTCAGAAATCCTCATTGTGTTGTTGTATTGTGCTACATTGTTATTGTGTGCTGAATAAAATATAAATGTGTGCTTTGTGGTTGCGTGATGGGTGATGCGTGTTATGTACATGTACGTATATATTGTGATTGTGTCCCACATATGCTGACTTCTATATAGCGGTCTGGCATTGTTGTTCCTTCCCATAAAGTGACATCTGTAATCTTGTGTAATGATGTTCTTGTTGTACGTAATTCCTAATGGTTTATTGTGATGGAATCATGATGTTAAAAGTACATTAAAATCCATATGTTCTGTTTTGTGATTCCTATAGAGAATGTAATGTGTTTTTCCCCCATCATTTGAATGCACATGTATGAGTGAATGGTAAAAGTAATGTATGTGCATCCATGACTGATCATGTGTTAAGCCTATGTAGATATGCTGTTGCTGCAAGCATATGAGTTGAATAAATGAAATGCAATAATAAAGGTAAATGAGAAGTGTTTCCCATTGTGTACTGTTTGTGAATCCTGAAAAGTTTAATTTATTTTTGTGTCCGTTTAAATGTAATATTTTGAACAAAAATGTTTGTTACTAGTGATTTGTAGTTGATGTAATATAAAAGACTGAAACAATTTAATGGTGTTGTGAATATTCAATAAGTACAATCCATAAGTCCACCATAGGGAAATACAGGGAGTGCAGAATTATTAGGCAAATGAGTATTTTGACCACATCATCCTCTTTATGCATGTTGTCTTACTCCAAGATGTATAGGCTCGAAAGCCTACTACCAATTAAGCATATTAGGTGATGTGCATCTCTGTAATGAGAAGGGGTGTGGTCTAATGACATCAACACCCTATATCAGGTGTGCATAATTATTAGTAAACTTCCTTTCCTTTGGCAAAATGGGTAAAAAGAAGGACTTGACAGGCTCAGAAAAGTCAAAAATAGTGAGATATCTTGCAGAGGGATGCAGCACTCTTAAAATTGCAAAGCTTCTGAAGCGTGATCATCGAACAATCAAGCGTTTCATTCAAAATAGTCAACAGGGTCGCAAGAAGCGTGTGGAAAAACCAAGGCGCAAAATAACTGCCCATAAACTGAGAAAAATCAAGCGTGCAGCTGCCAAGATGCCACTTGCCACTTGCCACCAGTTGGCCATATTTCAGAGCTGCAACATCACTGGAGTGCCCAAAAGCACAAGGTGTGCAATACTCAGAGACATGGCCAAGGTAAGAAAGGCTGAAAGACGACCACCACTGAACAAGACACACAAGCTGAAACGTCAAGACTGGGCCAAGAAATATCTCAAGACTGATTTTTCTAAGGTTTTATGGACTGATGAAATGAGAGTGAGTCTTGATGGGCCAGATGGATGGGCCCGTGGCTGGATTGGTAAAGGGCAGAGAGCTCCAGTCCGACTCAGACGCCAGCAAGGTGGAGGTGGAGTACTGGTTTGGGCTGGTATCATCAAAGATGAGCTTGTGGGGCCTTTTCGGGTTGAGGATGGAGTCAAGCTCAACTCCCAGTCCTACTGCCAGTTTCTGGAAGACACCTTCTTCAAGCAGTGGTACAGGAAAAAGTCTGCATCCTTCAAGAAAAACATGATTTTCATGCAGGACAATACTCCATCACACACGTCCAAGTACTCCACAGCATGGCTGGCAAGAAAGGGTATAAAAGAAGAAAATCGAATGACATGGCCTCCTTGTTCACCTGATCTGAACCCCATTGAGAACCTGTGGTCCATCATCAAATGTGAGATTTACAAGGAGGGAAAACAGTACACCTCTCTGAACAGTGTCTGGGAGGCTGTGGTTGCTGCTGCACGCAATGTTGATGGTGAACAGATCAAAACACTGACAGAATCCATGGATGGAAGGCTTTTGAGTGTCCTTGCAAAGAAAGGTGGCTATATTGGTCACTGATTTGTTTTTATTTTGTTTTTGAATGTCAGAAATGTATATTTGTGAATGTTGAGATGTTATATTGGTTTCACTGGTAAAAATAAATAATTGAAATGGGTATATATTTGTTTTTTGTTAAGTTGCCTAATAATTATGCACAGTAATAGTCACCTGCACACACAGATATCCCCCTAAAATAGCTATAACTAAAAACAAACTAAAAACTACTTCCAAAACTATTCAGCTTTGATATTAATGAGTTTTTTGGGTTCATTGAGAACATGGTTGTTGTTCAATAATAAAATTAATCCTCAAAAATACAACTTGCCTAATAATTCTGCACTCCCTGTAGTCATTTCTTGATCTATTTATCATAGCTGGGTCTAACGCATAAAAGCATGTATTTTCTAGCGCTGGTATTTGGAGTTTTTCGGTCTACGCTATTTGCGTGCGTTAGGGAAATGTGTGTTTCGCGTGCACGAGCACGTCTTCCCCATAGAAGTCAATGGAGGCTCTAAAATTTGGTAATTTTTTTTTTCAAAGACTGGTTTTCCTCGTAAAGTGAGTGACGTCATGAGCTTGTGTGAAAAAGTAACTAAATCGTGTTGTTTTTGTAATAAATAACTTTTTTTTGTATGTCATGTGATGTATATTGTTTGTATGCATCGATGAGTGTATATTTGTGATAAGCTTATTAGTTAGATGTAGGTATATGAGGGTCTTTTCCCGTGTGTCAATGTAAGTCAATGGGAAAATGGATTTGTGTTGTTTTTTTTCAAACACCCGAGATCTCGCAACTTTGATCCTTTGTATTTTGCTGAAAAATTATTAAATCTGAAAAATAAATATAGTGTAGTGTTTGTATGAGTGTAAGTGTACTTTGTGTAATATTTGTTTTGTGATTCGTGAATGTTTATTTTGTCGGTATATGTTAACTACTGGGTCTGAGCTGTCGGTAGAAATTTGAGCGTTGGGTGATTTTTGAGTGTCGGTAAATTAACTCTAAATACCGGAGTCTGTAAGAAACCAGCGTTAGGGGCCTCTAACGCTGGTTTTCATGGCTAACGCCAAACTCCAAATCTAGGCCTTAATTCCCTAAACTAACTACAATTAAATACAATTAAATTAAATTACGGAAAAAAACACACTAAATTACAGAAAATAAAAAAATAATTACAATTTTTTTAAACTAATTACACTTAATCTAATCCCCCTAATAAAATAAAAAAGCCCCCCAAAATAATAAAAATCCCTACCCTATACTAAATTACAAAAGGATAACTAAAGGTTAACACAGGTAAAAACAGGTGTGGTAGGCGGAGCTTCAGCCTATTTAAGGTTTGATTTTAATGTTTTATGTTAGACATGGGTCCGAAACGTTGTCTGTTTTAATTGGCACAATAAAGCAATAATGTTTTAAATACAATTGGCGGTGTGGCTATATTACTACTTTGAACTATACTAAATTACAAATAGCCCTTAAAAGTGCCTTTTGCGGAGCATTGCCCCAAAGTAATCAGCCAATAGAATTGAAGTTCAATCCTATTGGCTGATCCAATCAGCCAATAGGATTGAGCTTGCATTCTATTGGCTGTTCCAATCAGCCAATAGAATGCAAGCTCAATTCTATTGGCTGATTGCATCAGCCAATAGGATTTTTCCTACCTTAATTGCGATTGGCTGATAGGATTCTATCAGCCAATCGGAATTGAAGGGACACCATCTTGGATGATGTCACTTAAAGGAACCTTCATTCTTCAATCGCCGTCAGAAGAAGACGATGCTCTGCGTCGGATGTCTTCAAGATGGACCCGCTCCGCTCCGAATGGAAGAAGATAGAAGATGTCTGCCCGTCTGGAGGTCCTCTTCTGCCCGGATAGGATGAAGACTTCGGACCCTCTGGAGGACCACTTGTGCCCAGCTGGGTGAAGACATCTCAAGGTAAGGTGATCTTCAAGGGGTAGTATTAGGTTTTATTAAGGGGGGATTGGGTGGGTTTTAGAGTAGGGTTGGGTGTGTGGGTGGTGGGTTGTAATGTTGGGGGGGGGTATTGTATTTTTTTTTACAGGTAAAAGAGCTGATTACTTTGGGGCAATGCCCTGCAAAAGGCCCTTTTAAGGGCTATTTGTAATTTAGTATAGGGTAGGGAATTTTATTATTTTGGGGGGCTTTTTTATTTTATTAGGGGAATTAGATTAGGTGTAATTAGTTTTAAAAAATTGTAATTATTTTTTTATTTTCTGTAATTTAGTGTTTTTTTTCGTAATTTAGTTTATTTGATTTAATTGTATTTAATTGTATTTAGTTTAGGGAATTAATTTAATTATAGTGTAGTGTTAGGTGTAATTGTAACTTAGGTTAGGGTTTATTTTACAGGTAAATTTGTATTTATTTTAACTAGGTGGTTATTAAATAGTTAATAACTATTTAATAACTATTGTACCTAGTTAAAATAAATACAAAGTTGCCTGTAAAATAAAAATAAACCCTAAACTAGCTACAATATAACTAATAGTTACATTGTAGCTAGCTTAGGGTTTATTTTTATTTTACAGGCAAGTTTGTATTTATTTTAACTGGGTAGAATAGTTACTAAATAGTTATTAACTATTTACTAACTACCTAGCTAAAATAAATAAAAAATTACCTGTAAAATAAAACCTAACCTAAGTTACACTAACACCTAACCTAACCCTACAATTAAATAAATTCCCTAAATTAAATACAATTGACTAAATTCAAAACAATTAGCTAAATTACAAAAAAAACAAACACTAAATTACAGAAAATAAAAAACAAATTACAAGATCTTTAAACTAATTACACCTAATCTAATAGCCATATCAAAATAAAAAAGCCCCCCCAAAATAAAAAAAACCTCTAGCCTAAACTAAACTACCAATAGCCCTTAAAAGGGCCTTTTGTGCGGCATTGCCCCAAAGAAATCAGCTCTTTTACCTGAAAAAAAAATACAAACAACCCCCCAAACAGTAAAACCCACCACCCACACAACCAACCCCCCAAATAAAATCCTAACTAAAAAAAACTAAGCTCCCCATTGCCCTGAAAATGTCATTTGGATGGGCATTGCCCTTAAAAGGGCATTTAGCTCTATTGAGGTCCAAAGCCCTAACCTAAAAATAAAACCCACCCAATACACCCTTAAAAAATCCTAACACTTACCTCCCGAAGATCCACTTACCCGGAGAAGTCTTCATCCAAGCGTCAGAATGTCCTCAACAAAGCCGGCAGAAGTGGTCCTCCAGATGGGCAGAAGTCTTCATCCAGACGGCATCTTCTATCTTCATCCATCTGGCGTGGAGCGGGTCCATCTTCAAGACATCCAGTGCAGAGCATCCTCTTCCAACGACGACTACACGATGATTGAAGGTACCTTTAAGTGACTGGTAGTTTGATGTGCAAAGTGCCTAAGAAGGCTGAGGTAACTGAGGAGATATGTGTCTCTAAACTGGATATGGTGGTCCTAGGAACTAATAGGACATAGTTAAAAAATTAAATGTAATACAATACAAATATACAGTAGACAATCGATGCAATAAAACAATCAAATGATGCAGTTAAAACAATAAATAAAAAAATCAATACAATGAAAAATCAAATCAGCATGATAGAATAGTGGGTTGTAGTGAGAGCCAATAGAATGCAAGCTCAATCCTATTGGCTGTTTGGATCAGCCAATAGGATTGAAGTCCAATCCTATTGGCTGATTGCATCAGCCAATAGGATTTTTTCTACCTTAATTCCGATTGGCTGATAGAATTCTATCAGCCAATTGGAATCTAAGGGACGCCATCTTGAATGACGTCACTTAAACGTACCTTTATTCGTCGTGTAGTCATCGCTGAAAGAGGATGCTCCGCGCCGGATGTCTTGAAAATGGACCCGTTACCGCACCGGATGGGTGAAGATAGAAGATGCCATCTGGATGAAGACTTCTGCCCGTCTGGAGGACCTCTTCTGCCTGTCTGGAGGACCACTTCTGCCGGCTTCGTTGAGGACATCTTGCCGCTTAGATGAAGACTTTTCCTGGTAAGTGGATCTTCGGGGGTTAGTGTTAGGATTTTTTAAGGGTGTATTGGGTGGGTTTTATTTTTAGGTTAGGGCTTTGGGCCGCAATAGAGCTAAATGCCCTTTTAAGGGCAATGCCCATCCAAATGCCCTTTTCAGGGCAATGGGGAGCTTAGTTTTTTTTAAGTTAGGGTTTTATTTGCAGGGTTGGTTGTGTGGGTGGTGGGTTTTACTGTTGGGGGGGTTGTTTGTAAAAAAAAATTCAGGTAAAAGAGCTGATTTCTTTGGGGTAATGCTCCGCAAAAGGCCCTTTTAAGGGCTATTGGTAATTTAGTTTAGGCTAGGTTTTTTTTATTTTGGGGGACTTTTATATTTTGATAGGGCTATTAGATTAGGTGTAATTAGTTTAAAGATCTTGTAATTTGTTTTTTATTTTCTGTAATTTAGTGGGGTTTTTTGTAATTTAGCTAATTGTTTAGAATTTAGTTAATTGTATTTAATTTAGGTCATTTATTTAATTCTAGTGTAGTGATAGGTGTTAGTGTAACTTAGGTTAGGTTTTATTTTACAGGTCAATTTGAATTTATTTTAGCTAGGTAGTTATTAAATAGTTAATAACTATTTAGTAACTATTCTACCTAGTTAAAATAAATGCAACCTTGCCTGTAAAATAAAAATAAAACCTAAGATAGCTACAATGTAACTATTAGTTATATTGTAGCTAGATTAGGGTTTATTTTACAGGTAAGTAGTTTTAAATAGGAATAATTTATGTAATGATAGTATGTTTTATTTATATTTATTTTAATTATATTTAAGTGGCGGCGACGTTGGGGTGGCAGATTAGGGGTTAATAAATGTAGGTAGGTGGCGGCGATGTTAGGGACAGCAGATTAGGGGTTAATAATATTTAACTAATGTTTGCAATGCGGGAGTGTGGCGGTTTAGTGGTTAATATGTTTATTCTAGTGGCGGCGATGTCGGGAGCAGCAGATTAGGGGTTAATAATTTAATTTTAGTGTTTGCGATGCGGGAGGGCCTCGGTTTAGGGGTTAATAGGTAGTTTTTGGGTGTTAGTGTACTTTTTAGCACTTTAGTTATGAGTTTTATGCTACAGCATTGTAGTGCAAAACTCATAACTACTGACTTTAGAATCCGTTATGAATCTTGATGGGATAGGGTGTACCACTCACTTTTTGGCCTCCCAGGACAAGCTCATAATACCAGCGCTATGGAAAGTCCCATAGAACAAAGACTATACGCAATTTGCGTAAGTTGATTTGCGGTAAGGCCACAAAAGTGTGTGGTGCCCCTATATCTGCAAGACTCGTAATACCAGAGGGCGTAAAAAAGCAGCGTTAGGACCTGTTAAAGCTGCTTTTTGACCTTACCGCAAAACTCGTAATCTAGCCGAACATTTCTAATTTTAAGATGGTTTTTAAGAAATAAATAGATATTGGAACAAATATGGCAAACAAAACAGGTGGTGGTCCTCCTTTTGGGATGCCCTGAAAAGAATAAGAAAAGATGCTTCACAAGTTCATATTCAAAGTTATAGTTCTTGGTATCCCAAGCCATATTGATAGAGGTGACACAAATACCATTAAACAACATTGACAGTTAAAATGGAAAAAAAAAATTGGTGCAGTGATTTGACTGCTGTACACTACAAGCGATTCTAAGTAATGCGTTATTAATCTCTCCAGCCTTCTGCTCATGCACTAACTCCACTAGAAGTAAGCTTTTTGTATGCATGGGGTATCGCTCGTATTACAAAGTTGAAAGTAAAATGTTTTTGCTCGAGCATTACCCCGACACAAGCAAAAATCCGAAGAATATCTCTACTGAGTTATCGTATCCCCCTATAGACTTCAATAGAGCATGAAAAGTGGAAAAAAAAACAGGTTACATATATCAGATTAATTGTCCTTCATGTCACTGTAAATTTTTCTATATCAGAGGAGTCAGTTTGATAGATAAATAGGCAATTTCAGAGGAGAATTGTGTTATCTAATATTTGGCATACAAATTAGTTCAGCTTATATTATTCCTCTAATATAGAGTATATTAAAGGGCCATAATACCCAAATGTTTAAACACTTGAAAGTGATGCACCATAGCTGTAAAAAGCTGATTAGAAAATATCACTTGAACATCTCTATGTAAAAAAGAAAGATATTTTACCTCAAAAGTTCCTCAGTAGCCACCTCCCATTGTAAAGGATTTCTAAGCAGCATTTTAGTGTGTTTGTCCTGGGACATCTGAAGGGACTAGCATCGTGCACTCTCATATTATTTCACCAATCAGGTAAAGTAAGCTTACTATGAAATCTCATGAGAGTTAAGTCAAATCTCATGAGATCACAGTAAGAGTTCATGACCTCAGCACTGCTGATGCTGATTGGCTGCTGTTCATTTCTTCATTTTTTTTAATTTTTTTACCTGCAGCTGGGAGCAGCTGAGTATAACTTTTTACACAGAACTTACTCTGCTGAGCTGAGGAGATTGAGAGGTAAAATATCTTCCTTTTTTACATAGAGATGCTCAGGTGATATTTTCCTGTCAGCTTTTTACAGTTATACTGCATCAGTTTCAAGTGATTTAGCATATGAGTATTATGTCCCTTTAACTATATAGTGATAGTAATGGAGATAAACACATTGGAGTTGCCAGTGTCTGTGTAGTATCGGTTTAGTTACTGTTTGGTGATAAAAATGCACTCATAGGAGTTGCCAGTGTCTATGCAGTCATATATTTAGCCCTCAGGTTTTGAAACTGAGAAACTGCTTGTATAATTATATACATAAAAAACAGTTTGATTCAGCTTATAGGTTATGTATAATGGCAACCGCTACAGTTGTAATTCAATATAACAAAATACATAATACAATTGTTTCTAATTCAATGCAGATTGGTTTGCTGCGTTTTAAACACTGACAATTTATCAAACTCAGTTCAATCCCCGCTTGATATCAGCTAGATTGCTATTATTATATCCAATGTTTGCTTGTGCACTTAGTACAAGTTACACAGCTGCTTAATAAGTGTTAATAATGTCAAAGCTAAGATATATTCATGCTTGATAAAAGCTAAATAGCTAATACTTGCATGTACTATTGCACCATGCCACGATTCAAAGCCCCTGCTATATGCGCTTAATCTGTATGCAATGGTTAAGCAGTGACTTTATCAACTTCCATCTTTTTAACTGCCGGTTTCCCAGCATGGAGAACAAAGTACTTTTTAAAACAAACTTGGGAGCCCCATAGCACTCCCACCTGCCCTTACTTGTAATCTAGCCACACATGTCTTACTCAGATGTAGAATCATTGATCAGAAAGGATGAATGGTACTCAGGAATATGCTCTGGACAGGACACGTGTGTCTCTCTTTCACTGGTTCCTATCCACTGCCACTGCAAGCTCTGTCCTCTTACTGTTAGCTTGTACTAGATATAACAGCAGGAATGGAATTTATGTAAACTCCCTATAACATTGCATATACAAATCATGTGTCCATTGGGCCTCTTACAATATATGCAGGAGGACAAATATCACTTACCTGATAAACCTGAATGGTTTAATATGACAGGTAAGTTTTTTAGAAGTTTTAATGCTGCCTTCAAACTCTTTAACTGTATTGTTATATTTCACTCAAATTGACAAATGACTTTGTTTCTGTATACTACTCTGTCAAGCTCTGTAGGGGTGCAAAAAGGAAAGTTTCTTATTAGTATATTTCTTGTGTCTTTGTATACATACTTGCTGACTGAATATCTTATTGGTTTGAAGACGGTGCCTCATGGTCGTGATTTGCATTTTTTTGACAAGGCATCATAATCTTTGGTTTCAGATCTTTGTAATTCACAGAAGGGTATAAAAGGATTTGCAACAAACCAGGTATTCATGTCTGGAAATCTGTACATCTCTGAGGATGGGTCACCTACCCCATAGACATGCAGACTTATGGTGTATACTGAGCAGCATGTTTTCTAGTGATATTTCTCTCCATAGTGCATAATTCATAAATGGTGGGCCCCAAAACTGTTGTGAACATGGCATCTTGTCAACCTTCTTCTCCCAGTAGAGACATATCCCCAGAGACTTTAGCATCGGCCAATCTGCTTAGCAACAGGCATGCTGGATCTCTTCCAGTAGTTGGGTGAGGTGTGTTTATAATGCTAAGAGAGCTGCATTCTTTCAAAAACCTTGATAGTATCTGCATGAACTACTCTGTTTGTGGCTGGATTATAAGTAGCCGATAAATGGTTCCAGATACTCACGATTTTAATTAATGTATAAAATTTACTAGTCCAGTTGAGGTCAATTGTTGGAGACCAAAACCTTTCTAACAAGGGAATAGTTGACTCTGTAATGGTGTTTCCCATTAGGAAAATCTTGGCCATTTGGAGTAAGTGCCCACAATAATAAGTAATCTTTGGCCATCACTATGACTTGCATTGTCCTCTGTTTTTGAAATGCGGTATTTGATAATTGTGAATTTAGGGCTATACATAATTACCTCAAAAACTCTAATCTCCTAAGTGAGGCCAATTCACTCTGTACCTTTGAGATGATTCCATTTCCTACCTCTTCCAAACTCCATAACTCTGCTCCAAACTTCAGTGAAAATGGAAGTGCCCTGGAATTTAAAAAATATATACTGTGATATATATATATATATATATATATATATATATATGTATGTGTATATATTTAGATATATATACTGTATATATATATATATATATATATATATATATATATATATAAATATATAAATATATATATATTCTTCTCTGCTGCCTTGTCCTAAAGACTACCATTAACTGTGCCCCTTTCACTCAGATGTTAATTTGCCCATCACCTCTTACTGATGTTGCCCCTCCCATTTACCACAAAATATAAATTTATCACATTTATGATAGAAATTGATACAGATTCAGAATTGGCATTTACCTTCAAATGTTTTTTATATATACGTTTTGTAATAATTTTTACATTCGTCAATAACTATTTTAGCATTTTTAGTGTGTACATTTAAAAACAACAGTGATTTTGAAATCTTGCATAATTATTTTGGCAGCTGTATATGTTTGAATGGGCTTAAAGATTAAAGGAGTGAACAAAGATCAGAATGAAAGAAATACATCAAATAACAGTTTGATAAACCAGCAGCCTTGGTTTTTGTGTAATGTGCTGCAAATAGCAAATATTATTATTATTATTATTATTTTTATTATGGTAACAAAATGAAGCTGATTATAGTGCTAATTACAGTAAAATTAAATAAAATGTCAAATATGCATAATACATATTGCCAATAAAACACTGCAATTTAAACTATAAACATACAAATTACATTTTAAAAGCTTGCATCGATTTGCAAATTGCATGTGCAATAATTATATTGCTCTTACTTTTACAAAATGGAGGATTTTAATCTCATGCTGTTACCTCCACCATAATTTAAATTACTATTGTTTTTGCCCTGGAATGAGCTTCACTTAGCAGCAAATCAAAACTTATCTTCTGCTGAGCATGAAATAGCTGTCCAGAACAGTGGTTTTGTTTTTGCCGCACTTACGCCAATAGGGAACTGCTGTGTTTTAACACGGTATCAGAAGCAAAAAGTCTGAGATATTGTCCATCGAATTTGCATATCTTACCCAGAATCCTCTGGAGAGTTGATAATGTATACAAGACAATTTTGGGTAAAGCAAGCAGGGATACTTGCCTAGATGTGCTAATTGCCTGTGCAATAATCCTATTGCTCTTACTTTTATGAAATGGAGGATTTTAATCTCACGCTTTTATCTCCACCATAATTTAAATAAATGTGTGGGTGTGTGTCTATATATATATATATATATATATATATATATAATATATATATATATATATATATATATATATACACATATACACATATACAGTACATATATACACATATAAATGTATACACATATAAACACTTTTAACTTGTACTACGAATGCTAACCTGCACGCACACACGCACAAAAACTTTACTTTGGTGGTGTTAGCACTCGTTTAAAAGCGTTAAATAGCGATCGACTTGTAATCTAGCCCTTTGTCATTTAAGATTTGAACTTTCTATTTTGTATTTTGATGCATTTAGATTCTGCATACTGCAGTGTATTTAGGATTGTAATTTTACAAATACTGATTATGCTTTGAAAGTTTCTGTGCAACAAATTAGGATTATACTTTGCATATTTCTGTGTATCTTTTACAAGTTGCATTGCACTTTGTAAAATAAGCGTGACAATTTCAGGAAGTGAGAAGGGCAGGGAGTTCCCAGGGTCTGTCTGAATCTCTCTCCAAGTTGTAATAATATGCTCTCACTGATTTATTTCACCAGCTGTATGCTGGTGCAGTTTGCTCAAAATTCACAATACACGTTATTAAACTGAAAAGTTTTCACTCCAATTTAACATGCCTTTCCCGCTAGTTTAGTATACATTACATTCTGACAGTAAAATTTGTATTTGCTGTAAACTGATTTCATATCAATGCCATGTGGTCCCCTGATTTTTCTATCCCAGAGAGCTCTATTACCTTCTATGGGGACTTCCAGGTTCTTAAAAAAATCAGTGAGTTCAGCCCCTGTGATGTCTGCACTATAATTTGTCTCCAAGCTCAAGAATTTTTGATCTCCTGGCCCTTTATGAATACAGAGCTGCAGGCATACTTAAAGGGCCATAACAGTTAAAAAATTACATGTTGTAATTCATTAGAGCATTTCATTTTAAGAGTACCACCCATCCAATACTGTGTGTTTAACCCCACAAAGGGGCTAAAAATATAGTTAAAGTACCATTCAGGGCCAACTGAGCAGTTCCTAAGCAGAAACCGCTGCTGATCAAATCAGCAGTGCTAGTTGCTTGACTCAGCTGTTTAACTAGTGCTACTGATTGGATCAAATCTTTACATCTGGCACAACATAGACACAAGGAAATTATACAATTTAGTGTTTTAACCCTGACTTATAACTTCCAGTTAGACTCAGTCAGTCTTTCGTGCTTACCATGCAAATAACAGCATATAAAGTTACATGTATATAGTGTTTCACAATCATTTTGACAGACATAGAGAAATAAATATTTCTATAGTAGTCTGTCCAGCATGCGGCAGATTCCAAAATATTTCTAATTTGAAACCTATGAGTGCTTTTCCATTGTGATGGTTTTGTTGGGGCCAAATTAAAAGCTCTCATGACACCTGTTTATTTTATTGCATGCTGATGTATACTAAGAGACCTACATTGAGTCTTACTCATGTATAAGGGCAAGTGGTCTTTGGAAGCAGCATTTAGTTATAGACTGAAAAGCAGGAATAAAGTAAGGAGATAAAGGATGAGATGAGTGCTACGAGGCGGCAAAATATTCCAAGAGATCTGCCTCTATTTCGAGCAAGCCTGTTGGAATATTCCAAGCTCTCTACATAGCATAGCAGCTCTATACATGCCATTGGTTAGGGATGCTGGCTTAGACAACACCCAGCATTGCTGACTATATTGACAATGTATAGTATAGGATCCCTTGAACATCTGCCTAACCGCTAATCTTAATACCTCTAAACTGAAGTACACCACAATTGCAAACTAAGAGTAACTAATAAACATCTAAACTGCCACATACCCACCACAAGTCGCTATCTATTAACCTTTAAATTGCAACATACCCACCGCAATAAACTATTAACCCCTATGTCTCTAACTATAAACCTCTGCTACATACCCACCACAAGTCACTAACTATTAACTCCTATGCCGCCACATACCAACCGCAAGTATCTAACTATTAACCCCTATGCCGCCACCTACCCACAGCTAGTATCTAAATATTAAACCCTATGCCACCATATACCCCAAGCGCAAACTAACCTAACACCTAACCCCCCTCTAAACTATACGCTCTAAGTTGGAGAAAAAAAAAACATCTAAGTAAAAAAATAAATAATAAAAGACCTAACTCACCAAACCCAAAAAGCAATCTAACCCTGCTCTACCTAACACCTTTGGTTGGGTGATTTGTTTAGAGGGTTCGCCTCTGAACAACCCCTCCCCCATCTAAACTAAACCCCCCTCTACACTTACCCCACTAAGTTACAAAAAACACATCAAATCTATAAGTTACTGTACAAAAAATAAAAAAGCTAAGTTACTAAAAATAATAAACTACAGTATCCAAAATAAAAAAAACATTATAGCTAATACTAAACTACTTGGCCTTAAAATACCCCCCCCCCACTCAAAACAAAAAAAAAATAAACACTAACACTAAAATAAATTACAATATTTAGCCACCTATCAGCAAGTACTACCTAGGTGCTAAACCAAAAATGGGCTGGCTTCTAAGCTTACATTCTTTTCAAATAAAGATACCAAGAAAACAAAGAAAAATTCATAATAGGAGTAAATTAGAAAACTGCTTAAAATTACACTCTCTATCTGAATCATGAAAAAGAAATGGGTTTCATATACATTTAGTCAACTAACCATCCCCATGCATGGGGGTTGATTAGGTGATTAGGGCCTAGATTTGGAGTTCGGCGGTAAAAGGGCTGTTAACGCTCCGCAGGCTTTTTTCTGGCCGCACCATAAATTTAACTCTGGTATCGAGAGTTAAAACAAATGCTGCGTTAGGCTCCAAAAAAGGAGCGTAGAGCATTTTTACCGCAAAAGCAACTCTCGATACCAGAGTTGCTTACGGACGCGGCCGGCCTCAAAAACGTGCTTGTGCACGATTCTCCCATAGGAAACAATGGGACTGTTTGAGCTGAAAAAAAACCTAACACCTGCAAAAAAGCAGCGTTCAGCTCCTAACGCAGCCCCATTGATTCCTATGGGGAAACACTTCCTACGTCTGCACCTAACACCCTAACATGTACCCCGAGTCTAAACACCCCTAATCTTACACTTATTAACCCCTAATCTGCCGCCCCCGCTATCGCTGACCCCTGCATATTTTTTTTAACCCCTAATCTGCCGCTCCGTAAAACGCCGCCACCTACGTTATCCCTATGTACCCCTAATCTGCTGCCCTAACATCGCCGACCCCTATGTTATATTTATTAACCCCTAATCTGCCCCCCACAACGTCGCCGACACCTACCTACACTTATTAACCCCTAATCTGCCGAGCGGACCTGAGCGCTACTATAATAAAGTTATTAACCCCTAATCCGCCTCACTAACCCTATCATAAATAGTATTAACCCCTAATCTGCCCTCCCTAACATCGCCGACACCTACCTTCAATTATTAACCCCTAAACTTCCGATCGGAGCTCATCGCTATTCTAATAAATGTATTAATCCCTAAAGCTAAGTCTAACCCTAACACTAACACCCCCCTAAATTAAATATAATTTACATCTAACGAAATTAATTAACTCTTATTAAATAACTTATTCCTATTTAAAGCTAAATACTTACCTGTAAAATAAATCCTAATATAGCTACAATATAAATTATAATTATATTATAGCTATTTTAGGATTAATATTTATTTTACAGGCAACTTTGTAATTATTTTAACCAGGTACAATAGCTATTAAATAGTTATTAACTATTTAATAGTTACCTAGTTAAAATAATAACAAATTTACCTGTAAAATAAATCCTAACCTAAGTTATAATTAAACCTAACACTACCCTATCAATAAAATAATTAAATAAACTACCTACAATTACCTACAATTAACCTAACACTACACTATCAATACATTAATTAAACACAATTGCTACAAATAAATACAATTAAATAAACTAGCTAAAGTACAAAAAATAAAAAAGAACTAAGTTACAGAAAATAAAAAAATATTTACAAACATAAGAAAAATATTACAACAATTTTAAACTAATTACACCTACTCTAAGCCCCCTAATAAAATAACAAAGCCCCCCAAAATAAAAAATTCCCTACCCTATTCTAAATTAAAAAAGTTACAAGCTCTTTTACCTTACCAGCCCTGAACAGGGCCCTTTGCGGGGCATGCCCCAAGAATTTCAGCTCTTTTGCCTGTAAAAGAATAAATACAATACCCCCCCCCCCCAACATTACAACCCACCACCCACATACCCCTAATCTAACCCAAACCCCCCTTAAATAAACCTAACACTAAGCCCCTGAAGATCTTCCTACCTTGTCTTCACCATCCAGGTATCACCGATCCGTCCTGGCTCCAAGATCTTCATCCAACCCAAGCGGGGGTTGGCGATCCATAATCCGGTCCAGAAGAGGCTCCAAAGTCTTCCTCCTATCCGGCAAGAAGAGGACATCCGGACCGGCAAACATCTTCTCCAAGCGGCATCTTCGATCTTCTTCCATCCGGTGCGGAGCGGGTCCATCTTGAAGCAGGCGACGCGGATCCATCCTCTTCTTCCGATGTCTCCCGACTAATGACGGTTCCTTTAAGGGACGTCATCCAAGATGGCATCCCTCGAATTCCGATTGGCTGATAGGATTCTATCAGCCAATCGGAATTAAGGTAGGAATTTTCTGATTGGCTGATGGAATCAGCCAATCAGAATCAAGTTCAATCCGATTGGCCGATCCCATCAGCCAATCAGATTGAGCTCGCATTCTATTGGCTGATCGGAACAGCCAATAGAATGCGAGCTCAATCTGATTGGCTGATTGGATCAGCCAATCGGATTGAACTTGATTCTGATTGGCTGATTCCATCAGCCAATCTGAAAATTCCTACCTTAATTCCGATTGGCTGATAGAATCCTATCAGCCAATCGGAATTCGAGGGACGCCATCTTGGATGACGTCCCTTAAAGGAACCGTCATTAGTCGGGAGACATCGGAAGAAGAGGATGGATCCGCGTCGCCTGCTTCAAGATGGACCCGCTCCGCACCGGATGGAAGAAGATCGAAGATGCCGCTTGGAGAAGATGTTTGCCGGTCCGGATGTCCTCTTCTTGCCGGATAGGAGGAAGACTTTGGAGCCTCTTCTGGACCGGATTATGGATCGCCAACCCCCGCTTGGGTTGGATGAAGATCTTGGAGCCAGGACGGATCGGTGATACCTGGATGGTGAAGACAAGGTAGGAAGATCTTCAGGGGCTTAGTGTTAGGTTTATTTAAGGGGGGTTTGGGTTAGATTAGGGGTATGTGGGTGGTGGGTTGTAATGTTGGGGGGGGGGTATTGTATTTATTCTTTTACAGGCAAAAGAGCTGAAATTCTTGGGGCATGCCCCGCAAAGGGCCCTGTTCAGGGCTGGTAAGGTAAAAGAGCTTGTAACTTTTTTAATTTAGAATAGGGTAGGGAATTTTTTATTTTGGGGGGCTTTGTTATTTTATTAGGGGGCTTAGAGTAGGTGTAATTAGTTTAAAATTGTTGTAATATTTTTCTTATGTTTGTAAATATTTTTTTATTTTCTGTAACTTAGTTCTTTTTTATTTTTTGTACTTTAGCTAGTTTATTTAATTGTATTTATTTGTAGCAATTGTGTTTAATTAATGTATTGATAGTGTAGTGTTAGGTTAATTGTAGGTAATTGTAGGTAGTTTATTTAATTATTTTATTGATAGGGTAGTGTTAGGTTTAATTATAACTTAGGTTAGGATTTATTTTACAGGTAAATTTGTTATTATTTTAACTAGGTAACTATTAAATAGTTAATAACTATTTAATAGCTATTGTACCTGGTTAAAATAATTACAAAGTTGCCTGTAAAATAAATATTAATCCTAAAATAGCTATAATATAATTATAATTTATATTGTAGCTATATTAGGATTTATTTTACAGGTAAGTATTTAGATTTAAATAGGAATAATTTATTTAATAAGAGTTAATTAATTTCGTTAGATAAAAATTATATTTAACTTAGGGGGGTGTTAGTGTTAGGGTTAGACTTAGCTTTAGGGGTTAATCCATTTATTAGAATAGCGGTGAGCTCCGATCGGAAGTTTAGGGGTTAATAATTGAAGGTAGGTGTCGGCGATGTTAGGGAGGGCAGATTAGGGGTTAATACTATTTATGATCGGGTTAGTGAGGCGGATTAGGGGTTAATAACTTTATTATAGTAGCGCTCAGGTCCGCTCGGCAGATTAGGGGTTAATAAGTGTAGGCAGGTGTCGGCGACGTTGAGGGGGGCAGATTAGGGGTTAATAAATATAATATAGGGGCCGGCGGTGTTAGGGGTAGCAGATTAGGGGTACATAGGGATAACGTAGGTGGCGGCGATTTGCGGTCGGAAGATTAGGGGTTAATTATTGTAAGTAGCTGGCGGCGACGTTGTGGGGGGCAGGTTAGGGGTGAATAAATATAATACAGGGGTCGGCGGGGTTAGGGGCAGCAGATTAGGGGTACATAAGTATAACGTAGGTGGCGGTCGGCAGATTAGGGGTTAAAAATTTTAATCGAGTGGCGGCGGTGTGGGGGGAGCTCGGTTTAGGGGTACATAGGTAGTTTATGGGTGTTAGTGTACTTTAGGGTACAGTAGTTAAGAGCTTTATAAACCGGCGTTAACCAGAAAGCTCTTAACTCCTGCTATTTTCAGGCGGCTGGAATCTTGTCGTTAGAGCTCTAACGCTCACTGCAGAAACGACTCTAAATACCAGCGTTAGAAAGATCCCATTGAAAAGATAGGCTACGCAAATGGCGTAGGGGGATCTGCGGTATGGAAAAGTCGCGGCTGAAAAGTGAGCGTTAGACCCTTTAATCACTGACTCCAAATACCAGCGGGCGCCCAAAACCAGCGTTAGGAGCCTCTAACGCTGGTTTTGACGGCTACCGCCGAACTCCAAATCTAGGCCTAGGTTAGGGCAGTTTAGGGGTTAATAGTGCATTTATCTACAATTTAAACAAAATATGCATTCTTATGTATGATGCATATTCTTTTAACTATTTCATATAAGTTAATATGTATTTCTTTTTTCTTGTGTTATTTTTAAAAGATAAATATATATTTCAAAAGTTTATTCATGTTACAAAAGGCATCAGTATTAAAAATGTTTTATTACATAACAGTCATGCAGTTATTTAATACTATAATTATCATGCAAATGTCTTTTATAACATAAATATCTATTTGAAAAATATATTTTTTGTTTACAATAATAAATGCATCCAGCAAGAATATCTACATTTTAATTTATATATCCAATACTTAAACTAATATAAATTATACATGACCATGCATTTTATTTCAAAGATTGTACATATAATGTAGTCAGGCCTTGCATTGACATTCAATATTTAAAAAGTTATGCATGTAATGGTTTAAGTATTGCATGTGCAATAACATGTATTTATGTAAGATTGTTGTGTTTATTAGTGATAACATAGATATACCTGTATATGTTAATATATTTATATTATAGTAGTCAGTATCATTAAATTATATTTTCACATAACAGGCATGCAGTTATGTAGACCTATAATATTAATTATACTGTTTTTAATTAGAAATAAACACAAAAAGCAACATTAATTATATTTTTATTCATATGCAAATATTTAAGCATTATACATTCTACATAACAATGCATCATTTTAAATATTGAATATTTAGATTAGAGGCGGCCTTCAAGGTCTAAGCTCCTAGGTATAGCTTTCAGCTAAGAATACCAGGAGAACAAAGCAAAATTGGTGATCAAAGTAAATTGGAAAGTTGTTTAAAATTACATTCCCTATTTTGAATCATGAAAGTTTTTTTTTAACTTGACTGTCCCTTTAATATTATTTGAAACATAAAAATATATTTTCAAATATATATTTATGTTTGAAATAATAGCAATCAACTATTAAATCCCTGTTAAGATATCTACAATACTTTAAATAATCTATATTGTACATGACAATGCATATTTTTTCAAGAAGATGAGGTAAAGGCCAGAGGGCTGGCAAAACCTCTCCAGCCTAGACAAGTTCCTAGAACTGAGCACCAGAGGTCTACTCTGTGAAAAGCATTACTTGAATAAAAAGAGGCTGCACCCAGGTGGTAAATCACCACAAAGCAGACTAAGAAGTTATTGAATTGTTTGTTCATTCCTGAGAGTGTACTTCTCTAAGCTAAGATTAAAATAATAAATAGAAGAGTTAGTTACCGCATCTGTACAAATGGATCAAGCCCAGGGACCACATCAAGGTCTCTCCCAAAACCTGGGTTTCTAAACCAGCCAAACAATGCAAGCGCTCAATCAAACAAACTGGGAACAAGTCAAGGGTGTGCATGCTAATGTAATCACCCTAGACATATACAAAACATGGAAGGCGACTGCACTATCAGACTTGACTGGGAACACATCCTATGACCCTGCAACATGCACAGCCCTGGATGCTCAATAGCACTCTAAGGTAGCTGCACTGTCCACAGAGTCCCAGGCAGTTAACCCCAGACAGGTCTGGGTGCAAGGCCCATAGTGTAAATTACAATACAAATTAATACAGCACACAGATGAAGTCCATAACTCCCTTGCAAGCTCTCAGCTAAGATTAAAAGCAAAAATGGAAGAGTTAGTTACCGCATCTGGCCAAATGGGACAAGCCCAGGGGCCACGTCAAGGTCTCTCCCAAAACCTGGGTCCCTAAACCAGCCAAACAATGCAAGCTCTGAAATAAACAAACTGGGAACAAGTCAAGGGTGCACATGCTTACATGTACTCACCCTAGACATATACAAAACATGGAAGGGGACTGCACTTTCAGACTGGACTGGGTACTCTCTTCCATTCTGGACTGGGTACTCTCTTCCATTTTTGCTTTTAATCTTAGCTGAGAGCGTGCAAGCAAGTGCTGGACTGCCTCTGTGTGCTGTATTAATTTGTTTTGTAATTTTCCCTATGGGTCTTGCAGCCAGACCTGTCTGGGGTTAACTGCCTGGGACTCTGGGGACAGTGCAGCTGCCTTAGAGTGCTATTGAGCATCCAGGGCTGTGCATGTTGCAGGGTTATAGGATGTGTACCCAGTCCAGGCAGTGCAGTCAACATCTGTGTTTTGTATATATATATATATATATATATATATATATATATATATATATATATATATATATATATATATATATATATATATATATATATATATATATATATATATATATATATATATATATATATACACTGTATGTGTATATATACACTCACCGGCCATTTTATTAGGTGCACCTGTTCAATTGCTTAGTAACACAAATTGCTAATCAGCCAATCACATGGCAGCAACTCAATGCAATAAAGAATGTAGACGTGGTGAAGACGACTTGCTGAAGTTCAAACTGATCTACTGAGATTTTCATGCACAGCCATCTCTAGGGTTTACAGAGAATGGTCTAAAAAAGTGAAAATATCCAGTGAGCGGCAATTGTGTGGACGAAAATGCCTTGTTGATGTTGAGATGAAATAAAGGCAACAGTAACTCAAATAACTTCTCATTACAACCAAGGTATGCAGATTGCAGAATACCATCTCTGAACGTACAACATGTCGAACCATGAAGCAGATGGGCTACAGCAGCAGAAGACCACACTGGGTGCTACTCCTTTCAGCTAAGAGCAGTAAACTGAGGCTACAATTTGCACAGGCTCACCAAACTTGGACAATAGAAGACTGTAAAAACTTTGCCTAGTCTGATGACCAAACCTGTTGAAGACACTCACGTGTCCAACTCTAGGGAGCCCTTAGATAACCAGATCTACTCAGGATATATGTACACACAAATGTGATAATAGATATGATAACTGGATCTACACGATCACATATATACACCAAATGAGGCTAATAACATTCACATATGAACACTAAATAAAGCTAATAATCACAGTGTACAATTGACAATTTGTATGGAGTCTTATCTGAGTCCTTAATTATTAGCCCTTTATGGGTCAGATATATCCCAAAGCTGTCTTCTGTGGTGGTAGGATCATGCTCCAGAAATGTGAGTCTCAATTTCAGCTGCAGCATACAGATGTTAGATACAGAATTTGGTGTAAACAACATGAAAGCATGAATCCATCCTGCCTAGTATCAACAGTTCAGGCTGGTGGTGGTGGTGTAATGGTGTGGGGATATTTTCTTGGCACACTGTGAGCCCCTTAGTACCAACTGAGCATTGTTTAAACACCATGGCCTACCTGAGCATTTTTGCTGACCATGTCCAACCCTTTATGACTACAGTGGACCCATCTTCTGATGGCTACTTCCAGCAGGATAATGCACCATGCCACAAAGCTCAAATCATCTCAAACTGGTTTCTTGAACATGACAATGAGTTCACTGTACTCCAATGACCTCCACAATCACCAGATCTCAATCCAATAGAGCACCTTTGGGATGTGGTGGAAATTTGCATCATTGATGTGCAGCTGACAAATCTGCAGCAACGGCGTGATGCTATCATGTCAATAATATGGACCAAAATCTCAGAGGAATGTTTCCAACACCTTGTTGAAGCTATGCCACAAAGAAATAAGGCGGTTCTGAAGGCAAAAGGTGGTCCAACCCGGTAATAGCAAGGTGTACCTAATAAGGTGGCCGGTCAGTGTATATATATTTGCTTTTAAATATTGCCTTGTCCATGATACAGTATATATATACTGTATATATATATATATATATATATATATGTGTGTGTGTGTGTGTGTGTGTGTGTGTGTGTGTGTGTATATATATATATATATATATATATATATATATATATATATATATATATATATATATATATATATATATATATATATATATATATCTCAAACTCCTCAGAGTGAATCCACCCTCCTGGGTCAACTGCCTGGGTTCAAATGTGTGAAATATACAAACCAAAAAACTGCACTCTCAGGACTTGTTCCAAACAGTGTGTCAAAAGTTTATTTTACTTTTGACACACTGTTTGGAACAAGTCCTGAGAGTGCAATTTTTTTGGTTTGTATATATATATATATATATATATATATATATATATATATATAAAAACATATATATATATATATATATATATATATATATATATATATATATATATATATATAAACATATACATTACTGTACAGAAGTTTTAGGCAGGTGTGAAACATTTCTGTAAAGTAGAAATGTTAATAGTTTATTTTATCAATTAATAAAATGCAAAGTGAGTGAACAGAAGAAGCATCTAAATTAAATATTTGATGTTACCACCCTTTGCCTTCAAAACAGCATCAATTCTTCTAAATACGCTTGCTCACAGTTTTTTTAAGGAACTCAGCAGGTATATGGTTCCAAACATCTTGTTTTAGGATTTAGGCAGCCTCAGTTGTTTCTGTCTCTTCATGTAATACCAGAGTCAAACATATTAAAACCATCAGTCCCAGAACTCCTTCTTCTTCTTCACATTGAAGATAGTTCTTAATTACTTTGGCTGAATGTTTGGGGTCATTGTCATACTTCAGAATAAATTTGGGGCCAATCAGATGCCTCCCTGAATGTATTATATGATAGATACTTATCCATCAAATAATACATTCAGGAAGGCATCTAACAATTAATTGTCTTCTTAATGCTGAGAATTACAGGTAGATACTTATCTGCCTGTAATTCTCAGCATTGAGAAGACAATTCATTCTAACCAAATTCCCAACTCCATTTGCAGAAATGTAGCCCCAAACTTGCAAGGAACGTCCACCATGCTTCACTGCTGCCTGCAGACACTCATTCTTGTACCAATCTCCAGCCCTTTAGCGAAGAAACTGCCTTCTCCTACAGTCAAATATTTAAAATTTTGACTGATCAGTACAGAGCACCTGCTGACATTTTCTGCTCCAGAGTTCCTATGTTTCCATGCATAGTTGAGTCAATTGTCCTTGTTTCCTCATCAGAGGTATGGATTTTTGCCCAGCAAGTCTTCCATGGAGACCACTTCTGACCAGACTTCTCCGGACTGTTGGTTTGCTGTGCCAGTGTATCACTGGTTTCTAGCAATTCTGAGCTAATTGCACAGCTGGAGATTTCCCAATTGTAAAGGGATGTAAGCATTATGTATCTTTCACTAAGTTTCTGTGGCCAACCACTTTGCCTACTGACTTAATAAATGCCTGTATCTTTGTGATTCTTCAGAAGAGCTTGGACAGAAAATCTGGTAAGTGCAGCTGATACAGCAGGATTCAGGTATGTTGCCACTGGTATAGCAGGTACAAGAGACTAAGCAGGTACAGCAAAAACAGAATTTATGCTTACCTGATAAATTACTTTCTCCAACGGTGTGTCCGGTCCACGGCGTCATCCTTACTTGTGGGATATTCTCTTCCCCAAAAGGAAATGGCAAAGAGTCCCAGCAAAGCTGGTCACATGATCCCTCCTAGGCTCCGCCCACCCCAGTCATTCGACCGACGGACAGGAGGAAATATATATAGGAGAAACCATATGATACCGTGGTGACTGTAGTTAGAGAAAATAATTCATCAGACCTGATTAAAAAACCAGGGCGGGCCGTGGACCGGACACACCGTTGGAGAAAGTAATTTATCAGGTAAGCATAAATTCTGTTTTCTCCAACATTGGTGTGTCCGGTCCACGGCGTCATCCTTACTTGTGGGAACCAATACCAAAGCTTTAGGACACGGATGAAGGGAGGGAGCAAATCAGGTCACCTAAATGGAAGGCACCACGGCTTGCAAAACCTTTCTCCCAAAAATAGCCTCCGAAGAAGCAAAAGTATCAAATTTGTAAAATTTGGCAAAAGTGTGCAGTGAAGACCAAGTCGCTGCCTTACATATCTGGTCAACAGAAGCCTCGTTCTTGAAGGCCCATGTGGAAGCCACAGCCCTAGTGGAGTGAGCTGTGATTCTTTCAGGAGGCTGCCGTCCGGCAGTCTCATAAGCCAATCGGATAATGCTTTTAAGCCAAAAGGAAAGAGAGGTAGAAGTCACTTTTTGACCTCTCCTTTTACCAGAATAAACAACAAACAAGGAAGATGTTTGTCTGAAATCTTTAGTAGCCTCTAAATAGAATTTTAGAGCACGGACTACGTCCAAATTGTGTAACAAACGTTCCTTCTTTGAAACTGGATTCGGACACAAAGAAGGTACAACTATCTCCTGGTTAATATTTTTGTTGGAAACAACTTTCGGAAGAAAACCAGGCTTAGTACGCAAAACCACCTTATCTGCATGGAACACCAGATAGGGCGGAGAACACTGCAGAGCAGATAACTCTGAAACTCTTCTAGCAGAAGAAATTGCAACCAAAAACAAAACTTTCCAAGATAATAACTTAATATCTACGGAATGTAAGGGTTCAAACGGAACCCCTTGAAGAACTGAAAGAACTAGATTTAGACTCCAGGGAGGAGTCAAAGGTCTGTAAACAGGCTTGATCCTAACCAGAGCCTGAACAAATGCTTGAACATCTGGCACAGCTGCCAGTCTTTTGTGAAGTAAAACAGATAAAGCAGAGATCTGTCCCTTCAGAGAACTTGCAGATAATCCTTTCTCCAAACCTTCTTGTAGAAAGGATAGAATCTTAGGAATTTTTATCTTGCTCCATGGGAATCCTTTAGATTCACACCAACAGATATATTTTTTCCATATTTTATGGTAAATTTTTCTAGTTACAGGCTTTCTAGCCTGAATCAGAGTATCTATTACAGAATCTGAAAACCCACGCTTTGATAAAATCAAGCGTTCAATCTCCAAGCCGTCAGTTGGAGGGAAACCAGATTCGGATGTTCGAATGGACCCTGAACAAGAAGGTCCTGTCTCAAAGGTAGCTTCCATGGTGGAGCCGATGACATATTCACCAGGTCTGCATACCAAGTCCTGTGTGGCCACGCAGGAGCTATCAAGATCACCGAGGCCCTCTCCTGATTGATCCTGGCTACCAGCCTGGGGATGAGAGGAAACGGTGGGAATACATAAGCTAGGTTGAAGGTCCAAGGTGCTACTAGTGCATCTACTAGGGTCGCCTTGGGATCCCTGGATCTGGACCCGTAGCAAGGAACCTTGAAGTTCTGACGAGACGCCATCAGATCCATGTCTGGAATGCCCAATAATTGAGTTATTTGGGCAAAGATTTCCGGATGGAGTTCCCACTCCCCCGGATGGAATGTCTGACGACTCAGAAAATCCGCTTCCCAATTTTCCACTCCTGGGATGTGGATCGCAGACAAGTGGCAGGAGTGATCCTCCGCCCATTGAATTATCTTGGTCACTTCTTTCATCGCCAGGGAAGTCCTTGTTCCCCCCTGATGATTGATATATGCAACGGTCGTCATGTTGTCTGACTGAAACCTTATGAATTTGGCCTTTGCTAGTTGAGGCCAAGCTCTGAGAGCATTGAATATCGCTCTCAGTTCCAGAATGTTTATCGGGAGAAGAGACTCTTCCCAAGACCATAGACCCTGAGCTTTCAGGGATTCCCAGACCGCGCCCCAGCTCTGGTCTGCGGAAGCTCATTCCCTGTGACAGATTGTCCAGGGTCAGCCACCAACGGAGTGAATCTCTGGTCTTTTGATCTACTTGAATCGTCGGAGACAAGTCTGTATAATCCCCATTCCACTGTCTGAGCATGCACAGTTGTAATGGTCTTAGATGAATTCGTGCAAAAGGAACTATGTCCATTGTTGCAACCATCAATCCTATTACTTCCATGCACTGCGCTATGGAAGGACGAGGAACAGAATGAAGTACTTGACAAGAGCTTAGAAGTTTTGATTTTCTGACCTCTGTCAGAAAAATCCTCATTTCTAAGGAATCTATTATTGTTCCCAAGAAGGGAACTCTTGTTGACGGGGACAGAGAACTTTTTTCTTTGTTCACCTTCCATCCGTGAGATCTGAGAAAGGCTAGGACGATGTCCGTATGAGCCTTTGCTTTTGACAGGGACGACGCTTGAATCAGGATGTCGTCCAAGTAAGGTACTACTGCAATGCCCCTTGGTCTTAGAACCGCTAGAAGGGACCCTAGTACCTTTGTGAAAATCCTTGGAGCAGTGGCTAATCCAAATGGAAGTGCCATAAACTGGTAATGCTTGTCCAGAAAAGCGAACCTTAGGAACTGATGATGTTCCTTGTGGATAGGAATATGTAGGTACGCATCCTTTAAATCCACGGTAGTCATAAATTGATTTTCCTGGATAGTAGGTAGGATCATTCGAATAGTTTCCATTTTGAACGATGGTACCCTGAGAAATTTGTTTAGGATCTTTAGATCCAAAATTGGTCTGAATGTTCCCTCTTTTTTGGGAACTATGAACAGATTGGAATAAAATCCCATTCCTTGTTCTCTTATTGGAACTGGATGTATCACTCCCATCTTTAACAGGTCTTCTACACAATGTAAGAATGCCTGTCTCTTTATTTGGTTTGAAGATAATTGAGACCTGTTGAACCTTCCCCTTGGGGGTAGTTCCTTGAATTCCAGGAGATAACCTTGAGAAACTATTTCTAGCGCCCAAGGATCCTGAACATCTCTTGCCCAAGCCTGAGCAAAGAGAGAAAGTCTGCCCCCCACTAGATCCGGTCCCGGATCGGGGGCTATCCCTTCATGCTGTTTTGGTAGCAGTGGTAGGCTTCTTGGCCTGCTTACCCTTGTTCCAGCCTTGCATTGGTTTCCAGGCTGGTTTGGGTTGTGAAGTATTACCCTCTTGCTTAGAGGATACAGAATTAGAGACTGGTCCGTTTCTGCGAAAGGGACGAAAATTAGGCTTATTATTGGCCTTAAAAGAACTATCCTGTGGGAGGGCGTGGCCCTTTCCCTCAGTGATGTCTGAAATAATCTCTTTCAAATCAGGTCCAAATAATGTTTTACCTTTGAAAGGAATGTTAAGCAATTTTGTCTTGGAAGACACATCCGCTGACCAAGACTTTAGCCAAAGCACTCTGCGCGCCACGACAGCAAACCCTGAATTTTTCGCCGCTAATCTAGCTAATTGCAAAGCGGCATCTAAAACAAAAGAGTTAGCCAATTTAAGTGCTTGAACTCTGTCCATAACCTCCTCATACGAAGATTCTTTACTGAGCGATTTTTCTAGTTCCTCTAACCAGAAACACGCTGCCGTAGTGACAGGAACAATGCATGAAATTGGTTGTAGAAGGTAACCTTGCTGTACAAAAATCTTTTTAAGCAAACCCTCTAATTTCTTATCCATAGGATCTTTGAAAGCACAACTATCTTCGATAGGAATAGTAGTGCGTTTGTTTAGAGTAGAAACCGCCCCCTCGACCTTGGGGACTGTCTGCCATAAGTCCTTTCTGGGGTCGACTATAGGAAATAATTTCTTAAATATAGGGGGGGGAACAAAAGGTATGCCGGGCCTTTCCCACTCTTTATTTACTATGTCCGCCACCCGCTTGGGTATAGGAAAAGCGTCGGGGGGCACCGGAACCTCTAGGAACTTGTCCATCTTACATAATTTCTCTGGAATGACCAAATTGTCACAATCATCCAGAGTAGATAACACCTCCTTAAGCAGTGCGCGGAGATGTTCTAATTTAAATTTTAATGTCACAACATCAGGTTCAGCTTGATGAGAAATTTTTCCTGAATCTGAAATTTCTCCATCAGACAAAACCTCCCTCATGGCCCCTTGAGATTGGTGTGAGGGTATGTCAGAACAGTTATCATCAGCGTCCTCTTGCTCTTCAGTGTTTAAAACAGAGCAATCGCGCTTTCTCTGATAAGTAGGCATTTTGGATAAAAGATTTGCTATGGAGTTATCCATTACAGCCGTTAATTGTTGCATGGTAATAAGTATTGGCGCACTAGATGTACTAGGGGCCTCCTGTGTGGGCATAACTGGTGTAGACACAGTAGGGGATGATGTAGTATCATGTTTACTCCCCTCATTTGAGGAATCATCTTGGGCAATATCATTATCTGTTGCATTACTGTCCTTACTTTGTTTGGACACTATGGCACAATTATCACATAAATTTAAATGGGGAGACACATTGGCTTTCATACATATAGAACATAGCTTATCTGATGGTACAGACATGTTAAACAGGCTTAAACTTGTCAACAAAGCACAAAAAACGTTTTAAAATAAAACCGTTACTGTCACTTTAAATTTCAAACTGAAAACACTTTATTACTGAATATGTGAAAAAGTATTAAGGAATTGTTCAAAATTCACCAAAATTTCACCACAGTGTCTTAAAGCATTAAAAGTATTGCACACCAAATTTCAGAGCTTTAACCCTTAAATTAACGGAACCGGAGCCGTTTTTACATTTAACCCCTATACAGTCCCAGAATGAGGCTCTGTCTATAACTAGAAAGGCCCCCATCTGAAAAAGGTGTCCAACACAGTGCCTGCCGTTTTTCTAAACGTTCCCCAAGATTATAATACCAATAATTAGTTAGAATCTGCATAATATGCCTAGTAAAGCAATTGTTTTAGCCCAGAAAAATGTCTACCAGTTTTTAAGCCCTTTTTGAAGCCCTTTATTCTTTTATGTTTAACTAAGAAAATGGCTTACCGGTCCCCATGAGGGGAAATGACAGCCTTCCAGCATTACATGGTCTTGTTAGAAATATGGCTAGTCATACCTTAAGCAGAAAAGACTGCTAACTGTTTCCCCCAACTGAAGTTACTTCATCTCAACAGTCCTGTGTGGAAACAGCAATCGATTTTAGTTACTGTCTGCTAAAAATCATCTTCCTCTTACAAACAGAAATCTTCATCCTTTTCTGTTTCAGAGTAAATAGTACATACCAGCACTATTTTAAAATAACAAACACTTGATAGAAGAATAAAACTACAAAAAACTCTTAACCATCTCCGTGGAGATGTTGCCTGTGCAACGGCAAAGAGAATGACTGGGGTGGGCGGAGCCTAGGAGGGATCATGTGACCAGCTTTGCTGGGACTCTTTGCCATTTCCTGTTGGGGAAGAGAATATCCCACAAGTAAGGATGACGCCGTCGACCGGACACACCAATGTTGGAGAAAAGCTAGCAGGTACAGGTGGTGAGACTGGTATGGGATACCACATAAATTCAGCTGGTACAGCAGGATTCAGGTATGTTGCCACTGGTGCTGCAGGTACAAGAGAGTAAGCAGGTACTTTGTCATAACAAGCACTTGGCTAGGAGAGTGATTTCTGTTCCTGCTGCAATAAGATGTACGGTACCTTTAAGGAGGCCTAGAAGTTCAATTAGGCTCTAATTGTAGTAGTCTTTATAAGCTCTCTGTTTTCAGCATGTGGCTGCTTGTGTATTGAGTTAATTCCTCTTGCTCTAGCAATTTTTATTTGGATATATTGGTTTGACTTCTGCTTCCCCTGACTACACTTCTGTATTACCCTTTGTTTGGACTGACTTGTTTTATGACTTTAACTTGTTTGTGGACTCTGCATTTGTTTAATGATTTGTGCTGATTTTGCCTGTGAGGCCTTGACCAGGACTGTCTGACTTAAATTTCATTACCCTGGATTCCTCTGCTATTAGAAGATCTGCATTTAAGTATCTAATGCAAGTATATATTTGTGTGGATAGTGAGACTAACAAACATATACAAAGGTATATCTTTGTATTTAGGGAGAAGTTTTGAACCTTTATTATTAGAGGCTTAAAGAATAGTCTGCCTAAGTGTTTTGTCTCTTAAGTTTGATTTTTTACTTAAAGTAATTCAATTTAAGATTTATAACTGAACACTTAAAGGGACAGTTAAGACACCAAATAAACATAATTCAGTATGTTACTTACAAAATGTTAATGTGGCACATCGTTCTCCCTCTGCTGCAGTCCTCAGGGATTATCCATTTTTTTTCAAATAACCAACTGCCGTTCACAGCTAAAAATGGTGGCCTAACTCCTCCTATCTTGACGTAATTTTGAAGCTGTTTCTTACAGCAAATGACATGAGTGTCGGCCACGACGTCGACGCCCATTCGCGCATGCGCATTTGTGCAGAAAAGTCACTAACAGCAGGAACTGAAGTAAGGTTCCCATTTCAGTGACGGACCGCTTTTCACTTAGGTAAGAGATATTTCCTCCCGCACACTATACTCATGACAGGTAGGGAACCAGGCTGCGGGTGCATGTCATGCTTCTTGCCTGATGTTGTCTAGAGGACTTTCTTCTGGTTGTGAGTGATGTATCACAGTGAATCAGGACTCGTTCTTCTGGGGCTTTTGTATTTTAATTTAATTTAAGCAGGGCAAATAGCACTGTGTTGCTTGCTGATAGAGTGTCAATCGTCTAATAGAAGCCGTAACTGATTGAACCACCCGCTTTTGCTTTACCCTACGATATAACCAAGCCACTTTACTGCCCCCGCCTGAGTCGCACAGTATTTTGTTAGCACAGGGGATTCTGCAGATCGCTCGGTGCTTTTATTCGTCTTGCATATTTATTGTGGGCTGAATGTGTATTTCATCTTTATATACAAAGCAGGTATCGTTTCTCCATATTTTACTCCCTGCTCTAACTGGCACCTCTGTGCTGATATAAGTGCTTGAATGTTTTGTGTATAAAGATATATATATACACACACAAATTTTTATATATATATTATAGCAATTTGGCTAGATATTGCAGTTTGTAGTAGTCATGCAGATATCAGTGCTTCAATGTTTTGTTTAAAAATATATAAATATAAATTGGTGTGTGTATAAAGATATATATATATATATATATATATATATATATATATATATATATATATATATATATATATATATATATATACACACACACACACACACACTATAGCAATTTGGCTAGATATTGCAGTTTGTAGTAGTCATGCAGATATCAGTGCTTCAATGTTTTGTTTAAAAAAATATATATATATATCTTTATACACACACTGTGCGTAAGCATATGAAAAACTTTATTTACAAAGATGGACTGTACCTGCTATGTAAGCAAGTCAGTACAAAAAAAGAGAGAATGCTTTTATACACTGTAATTCAATTTTATAAATTAGTTCGGTTGATTACTGGAACTTGGAGCAAAAAGATAACAGAAATTAAAATATAACCTTTATTAATTAAATTTAAAAAGACAATATTAAATATGTGTGTATGCTACCCTTGAAAATGTTAAAAACACTCTCTCTGTTGGTTATTCAATATTCAGCATTTACAATGCTAAGTATATAGAGCACTTAGTAGTAATGTCATGAGACACAGATTGTATTATAGGTATGTATATATCTGTTGATCTACTGTGGGTCTATGTGGCCTTATAGCTGGCCAATCTATTAGATTACCACTAAGGAATATTGGTGCGTTGTATACCTATTATAATATACCTCTGTGGTCTCTTATTGTGAGTTTGCTTTTGGCACTTCAACAGGAGTGTATAACACAGCTCTTAATTTTTAGTATCTGCTGCGTAGGTGTTGGTTCTCGTCTTATGTATCTATACAGGAAACCTGAACTCAGTAAGGTAGTACTAGTAATATATATATATATATATGTCACTCTAGGTATTGTAGATTATTTAATTATGAGTTACTTCAGTGCAGGGCTGATGCTTTAATATTATGTTGACTTATCACTCTGATTTGTATAGACCTAATTATGGGTAATTGTACGTCTACAACTACAGGAGGGTTACCGAGCTTGTGCTGGTTTTGATTTAAGATAGTCTGCACTTGTAAATACTACACGTAGTTATGTCAAGTAATTGTCATTAAGCATCATAATGAGTAATGAGATTTCACAAACTCACAGTATCTGTATCAAATAGATACTTCAGTTGAATTCTACTGATACCACCTTTATGCAGTGTGAACATTTATATTATATCGCATTTCCTATGCTTAAATGGTGCTGCAATGTTACAAAGTTTCAGCTTGTGATAGCTGACATAATATATCAAGTATTTTAACGTGTATATTGGTGCAGGATATCAGGTAAGTTCTAATGCGTTTATGCTCTATACCACTCTGTGATGGTTAAATTAGCTGTTTTTATACTATAAACCCCTTATATCTCAATTATTGTTAGCCCTGTATTTTTCACCCTTTAAGCTGGAAAGTAGGCTATATGCTTAATGCTAGTATGCTAAACAGCTTATCTAAATTTTGTATGATAGTATCAGGTATTACTACAAAAGTTTTAACTAGAATCTTTGTACCACTGGTTTCGGTTAGCCCAGGGTTGCCCGGATTATACTATAGAGACGCCAACAGTTTTCAGTTATTTTGCGCTAAAGTTAATACCAATTACAGCTGCTTATACCTGTGAAGAACCAAAACCGCTAAGTGCTAATTTAAAGAAAATTGTTTTTATGCTAAAGTTTCCTTCATTATTATTACAACAAGAGAGGCAATTTAAAAAAAGAAGAGGACCCCTGACGCAGCGTTTCACTAAGCGTTTCAGCATGAGCAGCCGTTATTCAACACCTTAAACAAGCCTGACGCATTTCAAAGTTATAACAAACTTTTTCATTAGAGGCGGTGTTGAATCTGGCTGAATGGTTTGACTTTGAAGACTCCCGCCAATTGCATGGAGGAGGTGTGTGAACCGGCTGCTCACTGATAGGTCAATTTTACTAATAGTGTGATACACACCCACTACTACAAACTCTTGAATCCTCTAATATGTAATTATGTTAGTTTACCTTGAAAGGATTACTTATTCTAACTTTCTAAATAAAGCCATGTTTCATTGTCTATTCTTTTTTACTCTGTCCTATTACTACTAGACTTTTTATTTGTCATATGATTTCCTATAAATACAGCGTAATTGGATTTTCTGCTGACAGCTGTAATACTCGGTCATTTTGATGCCCTGAGATGCCTATCTCACAGTTTTTCCTGTTTGTGCCAACTGTGTCCCCCGTGTAACAAATCTTTGGTTAGTACAAGCTTGTATTTTTTCAAAAGCGCAACCTTTGCACTATTACCTGTGCTTTTATTAGCCCTTAAATACACTGTAGAGCCAGTAATAAATAATATGATTATGATATTTAAAAAAATATAATACCAAAGGTTCACAGTACTAGAAATTAACCGCTACTCCAGTGGGAATTTTCTAACACACAGCTACAATTAGTACAAAATATCTTCTGTAGTGACTAATGCGAGTTACAAGAAAATGAACTCCAAAGTTACAGAGTGATGTTAAATGTTTATAGAATTAAGTGTTAAGGTCCAAATCTAATTATCTACAGAACAATTGAATTTTTGCCCTGCCTATTATATAGAGCTCAAAGCAGTCTTTACTCAAATACATTATGTATTCCCTGTTTGGAGATTTTAATTCATTTAGTGATGATTATAGAAAAAAGTTTTATAATAATTTATTATGATTTTTAATAAATATGATCACTTCCCTTACAGGAATGCCACAATGTCTATATCTTTATTCAGTCCCATTGGATACAAAGTATTTAAATAATGTATCCAAAAGGTCTCTCTCTGTCTCAATTTCTTTACCCTGTCACCTCCTTTTGTATCTGGTGGGATAAACTCAAGGATTGTACCTTTTAGACACTTGGGATTTTTATTATGATGTTTATAATAGTGGTCAGATAAACTATGGCCTTTGAAACCCGCCTCAATATTTTTGATGTGTTACAGCAGTCTGGTCTTATAGACTCTTTTGGATCTACCAATGTATTGGAGGCCACACCCACATTCCAGTAGATATACACAAAATTTGCTTTTACCGTTCGTTAAAAAATGTATTTTACATTCTTTACTATTAGAGTTAGATGTTACTACGTGTGTGGGTTTATTTCCATTATATGCATGGGAGCAGCCTTCGCAATTCTTTCAATTACACTTGTAGAATCCCTTACTTTTATTTTCTAGCCAGGTTTGTTGAATTTTCTTTTTCTTTAGTTTACTGGGGGCTAGCAGATTTTCCAGGGATCTATTCTTTCTAAAAGTAATCACTGGACCATTACCTATATTACTTTTAAGAAATTTGTCCTGTTGAAGAATAGACCAATATTTCCGTAAAATACTTTTAATTTCTGGAGCTGCTTCGTTATATGTAGTAATGAAGCCCGGATCTCTCTTATTCTGAATAATATTGGTGTTAGACTTTACACTTTGAGTTATCTCCTGAGTTTCTCTACCCAATAATCTATTTCTATCTGAATTTCTTACTTTCATGTAGGCTCCCTCTACTGTTCTTTTATTATACCTTTTACTCAGGAATTGTTGTTTCAGAAGCTCTGATTCTCTATCAAAATCTTGCAACTTCGTACAATTCCTTCTAAGTCTCTGGAATTGTCCGAAGGGGATATTGTTGACCCATGACTTATGGGGCCCACTGTTAGCGGGAAGGTATCCGTTACATCGGGACAGTACGCCTCTGAAGAAAAAGTTTGTTATAACTTTGAAATGCGTCAGGCTTGTTTAAGGTGTTGAATAACGGCTGTTCATGCTGTTTATGGGACTCTAGCTCTTTTAGTACATATTCTGTGGAAGTTTTTAAATGCATTCTTTGGATCTGTTCAGAGTACATATATGAGCTGACAATTACTGCAAAACTGTTTTAAGAATTGACGATACCTCATATAGATTGAGGTTATGTTTGTGAGTACCATTGTTTCCTTTATTAAACTTGGTTTCGCCTAAACAATATTACGCTATGCGTGTTCTGTTTCCCTCCTCTGCATAAAAAATGAACGGGTGACCGGAGAAAGCGTCTATTCCTTACCTCATCAGATAGAGGGCTGTTGATGTAAGTAGAACCTGAGCCCAGTATCAGGATATCTGGATTTTAAGAGGATTGCCTTAAAGAATTGCATATTATGATATAAAGGACTGGGTTTTATGCACAACTATTGTTATTGGACATTTTTTATCTTGCTTGGTAACAGTTTGACCCTGTTTTACATAACAGTTTCTATAACCTACATTAGGTTGGATCATTTAATAGTATAGGTTTATTTTAGGAGATTAAGTGATATATATATATACTGCACAGAGATTTTTGTACACATTTTTGCATACAACGATAGGATATTACAGCGGAACATTGTCTTTAAATCATTGGCATTTTCTTTTGCTTAAAAGATATGTTCACTTCAGGAGACCAGGTGAATATACACAAATCTCATTTATATCGTTGTATCATATCTGGATACACTGTGTGTATTACAATAGTATACTATAGTGAACCATCGCATTTATATTATATTTGTACCCCCTCTTAATACCACATTTTTAATTTTTTTAATTTCAACATTTTTTTATTTCAATTTCATGAGTGAATTCCATATATAGGAGGTTTAGCGCTGTGTAGTATACTACAACTTTTTGTCTTATAATATATATATATATATAAATATATATATATATACTGTATCTCACAAAAGTGAGTACACCCTTCACATTTTTGTAAATATTTTAATAAATCTTTTCATGTGACAACACTGAAGAAATTACACTTTGCTATAACGTAAAGTAGTAAGTGTACAGCCTGTATAACAGTGTAAATTTGCTGTCCCCTCAAAACTCAACACACAGCCATTAATGTCTAAACCGTTGGCAACAAAAGTGAGTACACCCCTAAGTGGAAATGTCCAAATTGGGCCCAAAGCGTCAATATTTTGCATGGCCACCATTATTTTCCAGCAGTGCCTTAACCCTATTGGGCATGGAGTTCACTAGAGCTTCACAGGTTGCCACTGGAGTCCTCTTCCATTCCTCCATGAAAAAATCACGGAGCTGGTGGATGTTAGAGACCTTGCGCTCCCCCACCTTCCGTTTGAGGATGCCCCACAGATGCTTAATAGGGTTTAGGTCTGGAGACATGCTTGGCCAGTCCATCACCTTTACCCTCAGCTTCTTTAGCAAGGCAGTGGTTGTCTTGGAGGTGTGTTTGGGGGCGTTATCATGTTGGAATATTGCCCTGCGACCCAGTCTCCAAAGGGAGGGGATCATGCTCTGCTTCAGTATGTCACAGTACATGTTGGCATTCATGGTTCCCTTAATGAACTATAGCTCCCCAGTGCTGGCAGCACTCATGCAGTCCCAGACCATGACACTCCCACCACCATGCTTGACTGTAGGCAAGACACACTTTTTTTTGTCCTCCTCACCTGGTTGCTGCCACACAAGCTTGACACCATCTGAAACAAATAAGTTTATCTTGGTCTCATCAGACCACAGGGCATGGTTCCCGTAATCCATGTCCTTAGTCTGCTTGTCTTCAGCAAACTGTTTGCAGGCTTTCTTGTGTACCATCTTTAGAAGAGGCTTCCTTCTGGGATGAGAGCCATGCAGGCCAATTTGATTCAGTGTGCGGCGTATGGTCTGAGCACTGACAGGCTGACACCCCACCCCTTCAACCTCTGCAGCAATGCTGGCAGCATTCTTACGTCTATTTCCCAAAGACAACCTCTGGATATTACGCTGAGCATGTGCACTCAACTTCTTTGGTTGACCATGGAGAGGCCTGTTTTGAGTGGAACCTGTCCTGTGAAACCGCTGTATGGTCTTGCCCACCTGCAGCTCAGTTTCAGGGTCTTGGCAATCTTCTTATAGCCTAGGCCATCTTTATGTAGAGCAACAATTTTTTTTCCGATCCTCAGAGAGTTCTTTGCCATGAGGTGCAATGTTGAACTTCCAGTGACCAGAATGAGTGTGAGAGGGATAACACCAAATTTAACACACCCGAGAACTTGTAACACTAACGAGTCACATGACACTGGGGAGGAAAAATGGCTAATTGGGCCCAATTTGGACAATTCCACTTAGGGGTGTACTCACTTTTGTTGCCAACGGTTTAGACATTAATGGCTGTGTGTTGAGTTATTTTGAGGGGACAGCAAATTTACACTGTTATACAGGCTGTAGACTCACTACTTTACATTGTAGCAAAGTGTCATTTCTTAAGCGTTGTCACATGAAAAGATATAATAAAATATTTACAAAAATGTGAGGGATGTACTCACTTTTGTGAGATACTGTATATATATTTGAGCCCTTTTTACTCATAAATTTAAACATGTAAAATCTTTTTTATTCAATTTTAATATTTATTAATATTTTTTTACTGTAAATATTTTACATTCTAATAGATAATACTATATAAATAATCGATATATATATATATATATATATATATATATATATATTCATATACATATATAGGTATAGATGTATATTTTTAAAAAAATCATCAGATATATATATAGAAAAATATATAAGAGCATTTTCTTCTATGTAAAGAACATTGGAATGTAAAATATGCATAACTACCTTCTGGTTTAGTGCAGTTGGTCTAACGCAGTGCCGGGTTAGCGAGCAAGCTTTTAGTGTTGTTTTTTTTTAAACAGAGTGCTCCATTGAAGTCTATGGGGAGAAGAAGGTAACGCAATCATGATATCCGAAGTCCTGAAGTTAGTGTGGTTTCGCTCACACACTTTTTACTTTGAACTTGTAATATGAGTGCTAGCACGGCTGCTTTAAAAATTTACTTTGAGTGCAGTTAGCGCTAGTGAACATTTTCTGATAATGCACCACTTGTAATCTGGCCCTATGTGACTACAAAATCCCTGACTTTGCACAAGTGTACCTGGGAGATGGCAAAGGGTGGTCACATCAAATATGTATGATTAAGATTTTTCTACTTTTGAAAAAATTCTTAATTTACAAAAAATTTCCACACCTACTTAAAACTTTTATATATATTATACATGTTTTATTCTAGCTCTAACACTTTACTTCAGGTCTCCAGGTGTGCAAAATTTCTCAGTGTCGTTATGCATTGTGCTTGCGCGCTACACACTCACCACTTGAAATATGAGCAATGTTAGTGCAGTCCATGCTATCCATTGAAAATATAGGGAGTGCTAAAACAAATGTCAGCAACGCTAACATTCGCTGCTTAGTATCTTTAACCTTTGACTTGTAATATAAGGTTGTGCTCTCATTTTAGGTGCTTTAGTGCTCTCACTGTTTTTTACTCTCTGACCATCTGTTTTTATACCGATATTTTGAATAAAGGACTAGTTTTATATATACTTTTCTCGTGTAAGGTGTATCCAGTCCACGGGTTCATCCATTACTTGTGGGATATTCTCCTTCCCAACAGGAAGTTGCAAGAGGACACCCACAGCAGAGCTGTCTATATAGCTCCTCCCCTAACCCCCACCTCCAGTCATTCTCTTGCAACTCTCGACAAGATAGGAAGTATCAAGAGATATGTGGTGACTTAGTGTAGTTTTACCTTCAATCAAGAGTTTGTTATTTTTAAACTGTACCGGCGTTGTACTATTTTACTCTCAGGCAGAAATTAGAAGAAGAATTCTTCCTGGAGGTTTGATGATCTTAGCGGCTTGTAACTAAGGTCCATTGCTGTTCTCACACATAACTGAAAAGTATGGGAAAACTTCAGTTGGGGGAACGGTCTGCAGATTACCTGCTTTGAGGTATGTTCAGTATTTTTATTTCTAGAGAGATGAATAAGTTCTAGAAAATGCTGACAGAGCCTTGTATGTTTGAGGTAAGCTAGATGCAGTGATTTAACAGCGACTGGGATCATGCTTACAAAACAGGGTAATACTCATGTTAATACTCATATTACTTAGTGACAAAACGTTTTATATGTTTCATAAATAGGACGTTTTTTTCTCTGAGGGAGATAAGTCTTTATTTGGGGCCTAGTTTCCACATGGCTAGTTAGATACTCCTAGGAGTATTTTCTTAAGGCCCCTCTGACATCCAGTACATGGTGGGAGGGGCCTATTTTCGCGCTCTAGATGCGCAGTTTTCCTTCAGACTGAGACATCCAGCTTCCCTAGAGGAGTCCTCTGGCATCTGAGGACCATTACAAAGGGTTTATTTCTGCACAAAATCATATTTGAGGGCAGGTAGCTCAACTGTCTTTTAACGGTTTTTAACGTTTTTTAAATCCGGTTTGGGGCCTAAGGGGATAATCATCCATTTGCAAGTGGGTGCAATGTTGCTTTAGTCCCTTACACACACTGTAAAAATTTCAAAGACTTTACTATATTTTTACACTGTTTTGCAGTTTAAGTGCTAGTTTTTTTCTCTTAAAGGCACAGTAACGTTTTTGTTTAATTGCTGTTTCACCTTTATTAAAGTGTTTTCTAAGCTTGCTTGTCTCATTACTAGTCTGTTAAACATGTCTGACATAGAGGAAACTCCTTGTTCAATATGTTTGGAAGCCATTGTGGAACCCCCTTTTAGAATGTGTACCAAATGTACTGAAATTTCTATAAACTATAAAGACCATATTATGGCGCTTAAAGATTTATCTCCAGAGAATTCTCTGACTGAAAAAAGGGAGATTATGCCATCTAGCTCTCCCCATGTGTCAGAACCTATAACTCCCGCTCAAGTGACGCCAAGTACATCTAGCGCGTCTAATTCTTTTACCTTACAGGACATGGCGGCAGTTATGAATGCTACCCTCTCAGAGATATTGTCCAAACTGCCAGGGTTACAAGGAAAGCGAGACAGCTCTGGGGCTAGAACTAATACAGAGCTTTCTGACGCTTTAATACCTGTGTCCGATATACCCTCACAATACTCAGAAGCCGAGGCAGGTGAGCTTCTATCTGTGGGTGACATTTCAGACTCAGGGAAGGCGTTGCTTCAGTCTGATTCTGAAATGATAGCGTTTAAATTTAAGCTTGAACACCTCCGCTTATTGCTTAGGGAGATTTTAGCGACTCTGGACGACTGTGAACCCATTGCAGTTCCAGAGAAATTGTGTAAGATGGACAAATACTTCGCAGTGCCTGTTTACACTGATGTTTTTCCAGTCCCTAAGTGATTTTCAGAAATTATTACTAAGGAATGGGATAGACCAGGTGTGCCGTTCTCTCCCCCTCCTGCTTTTAAAAAGATGTTTCCCATAGATGCCGCCATACGGGACTCATGGCAGACGGTCCCTAAGGTGGAGGGAGCAGTCTCTACCCTAGCTAAGTGTAAAACTATCCCTCTCGAGGACAGTTGTGCTTTCCTAGATCCTATGGATAAAAAATTGGAGGGCCTCCTTAAGAAAATTTTTATACATCAAGGTTTTATTCTCCAGCCTCTTGCATGCATTGCCCCAGTTACTGCTGTGGCGGCTTTTTGGTTTGAGTCTCTTGAGGAGGCTCTACAGGTGGAGACCCCGTTAGATGATATTTTAGACAGGATTAAAGCTCTTAAATTAGCTAATTCTTTTATTTCTGACGCCGTTTTTCATTTAACCAAGCTAACGGCTAAGAATTCAGGTGTTGCCATTCTGGCACGTAGGGCGCTATGGCTTAAGTCCTGGTCAGCAGACTTTACTTCAAAGTCTAAACTTCTTAACATCCCCTTCAAGGGACAGACCCTATTTGGGCCTGACCTGAAAGAGATCAACTCTGACATTACCGGAGGAAAAGGTCACGCCCTTCCTCAGGATAGGTCCAATAAACTAAGGACCAAACAGAATAATTTTCATTCCTTTCGAAACTTCAAGAGTGGCGCAGCTTCAGCTTCCTCTAATACAAAACAAGAGGGAAATTTTGCCCAGTCCAAACCAGTCTGGAGACCTAACCAGGCTTAGAACAAGGGGAAGCAGGCCAAAAAACCTGCTGCTGCCTCTAAGACAGCATGAAGGAGTAGCCCCCGATCCGGGACCGGATCTAGTCGGGGCAGACTTTCTCTCTTCACCCAGGCTTGGGCAAGAGACATCCAGGATCCCTGGGCACTAGAGATTGTTTCCCAGGGATATCTTATGGAATTCAAAGGTTCATCTCCAAAGGGGAGATTTCATCTCTCACAAATATCTCCAAACCAGATAAAGAGAGAGGCATTCTTACGTTGCGTTCAAGACCTACTTGTTATGGGAGTGATCCACCCAGTTCCAAGGGAGGAACAGGGTCAGGGTTTCTATTCAAACCTGTTTATAGTTCCCAAAAAAGAGGGAACTTTCAGACCAATCTTGGATCTCAAGATCCTAAACAAATTTCTCAGGGTCCCATCCTTCAAAATGGAGACAATCCGAACCATCCTCCCTATGATCCAGGAGGGTCAATATATGACTACCGTGGACTTAAAGGATGTTTATCTCCACATTCCGATTCACAGAGATCATCATCAGTTCCTAAGGTTTGCCGTCCTAGACAGGCATTACCAGTTTGTGGCTCTTCCCTTCAGGTTAGCCACAGCACCAAGAATGTTTACGAAGGTTCTAGGGTCTCTTCTGGTGGTTCTAAGGCCACGGGGCATAGCGGTGGCTCCTTACCTAGACGACATTCTAATCCAGGCGTCGACTTTTCAAATCGCCAAGTCCCATACGGACATTGTTCTGGCCTTTCTGAGGTCTCACGGGTGGAAAGTGAACAGAGAAAAGAGTTCTCTCTCACAAGAGTTTCCTTCCTAGGAACTCTGATTGATTCAGTAGACATGAAAATTTTTCTGACAGAGGTCAGGATATCAAAGCTTCTAACTTCCTGCCATGCTCTTCATTCCACTTCTCGGCAATCAGTGGCTCAGTGTATGGAAATGATCGTCCTAATGGTAGCAGCAATGGACATAGTTCAGTTTGCCCGCCTACATCTCAGACCACTGCAACTTTGCATGCTCAATCAGTGGAATGGGGACTACACAGATTTGTCTCCTCTGTTAAATCTGGATCAAGAGACCAGGGATTCTCTTCTCTGGTGGTTATCTCGGGTCCATCTGTCTAGGAGAATGAGTTTCCGCAGACCAAAGTGGACTATAGTGATGACAGATGACAGCCTTCTGGGCTGGGGCGCAGTCTGGAATTCCCTGAAGGCTCAGGGTTCGTGGACTCAGGAGGAAGACCTCCTTCCGATAAACATTCTGGAACTAAGAGCGATATTCAATGCCCTTCAGGCTTGGCCTCAACTAGCTGCAGTCAGGTTCATCAGATTTCAGTCGGACAATATCACGACTGTAGCCTATATCAACCATCAGGGGGGAACAAGGAGTCCCCTGGCAATGATGGAGGTTTCAAAGATAATTCTATGGGCAGAGGTTCACTCTTGCCATCTCTCAGCTATCCATATCCCAGGAGTAGAGAACTGGGAGGCGGACTTTCTAAGTCGGCAGACTTTTCATCCGGGGGAGTGGGAGCTCCATCCGGAGGTATTTGACCAGCTGATTCAACTATGGGGCAAACCAGAACTGAATCTGATTGCGTCTCGGCAGAACGCCAAGCTTCCTTGTTATGGGTCCAGGTCAAGGGATCCCCAGGCAGCGCTCACAGATTCTCTAGAAGTGCCCTGGTCCTTCAGCCTGGCTTATTTGTTTCCACCATTTCCTCTCCTCCCTTGTCTGATTGCCAAGATCAAGCAGGAGAGAGCTTCAGTGATTTTGATAGCACCTGCGTTGCCACGCAGGACTTGGTATGCAGATCTGGTGGATATGTCATCCTTTCCACCATGGACTTTGCCGCTAACCTTCTACTCCAAGGTCCATTCAAACATCCAAATCTAATTTCTCTGCGTCTGACTGCTTGGAGATTGAACACTTGATTTTATCAAAACGTGGTTTCTCCGAGTCGGTCATTGATACCTTGATTCAGGCTCGAAAGCCTGTCACCAGGAAAATCTATCATAAAATATGGTGTAAATATCTTCATTGGTGTGAATCCAAGGATTACTCATGGAGTAAGGTCAGGATTCCTAGGATTTTATCTTTTCTCCAAGAAGGATTGGAAAAGGGATTATCAGCTAGTTCCTTAAAGGGACAGATTTCTGCTCTGTCTATTCTTTTGCACAAGTGTCTGGCAGATGTTCCAGACGTTCAGGCGTTTTGTCAGGCTTTAGTTAGAATCAAGCCTGTGTTTAAACCTGTTGCTCCGCCATGGAGTTTAAATTTAGTTCTTAAAGTTCTTCAAGGGGTTCCGTTTGAAAATTTGCATTCCATAGATATCAAGCTTTTATCTTGGCTATCTCTTCGGCTTCAGAGTTATCTGCCTTACAGTGTGATTCCCCTTATCTGATCTTCCATCCAGATAAGGTAGTTTTGCGTATCAAACCTGGGTTTCTTCCTAAGGTAGTATCTAATAAGAATATCAATCAGGAAATTGTTGTTCCATCACTGTGTCCTAATCCTTCTTCAAAGAAGGAACGTCTGTTACATAATCTTGACGTGGTTCGTGCTTTAAAGTTTTATTTACAAGCTACTAAGGATTTTCATCAAACATCTGCATTGTTTGTTGTCTACTCTGGAAGGAGAAGAGGCCAAAAGGCTTCGGCAACTTCTCTTTCTTTTTGGCTGAGAAGCATAATCCGGTTAGCTTATGAGACTGCTGGCCAGCAGCCTCCTGAAAGAATTACAGCTCATTCTACTAGAGCGGTAGCTTCCACATGGGCTTTTAAAAATGAGGCCTCTGTTGAACAGATTTGTAAGGCGGCGACTTGGTCTTCGCTTCATACTTTTTCTAAATTTTACAAATTTGAAACTTTTGCTTCTTTGTAGGCTTTGGGAGAAAGGTCTTACAGGCAGTAGTGCCTTCCGTTTAAGTTCCTGCCTTGTCCCTCCCTTCATCCGTGTCCTAAAGCTTTGGTATTGGTATCCCACAAGTAATGGATGAACCCGTGGACTGGATACACCTTACAAGAGAAAACAAAATTTATGCTTACCTGATAAATTTCTTTCTCTTGTGGTGTATCCAGTCCACGGCCCACCCTGTCACTTTAAGGGAGGTGTTTTTATTTTTAAAACTACAGTCACCACTGCACCGTATAGTTTCTCCATTTTCTTACTTGTCTTCGATCGAATGACTGGAGGTGGGGGTTAGGGGAGGAGCTATATAGACAGCTCTGCTGTGGATGTCCTCTTGCAACTTCCTGTTGGGAAGGAGAATATCCCACAAGTAATGGATGAACCCGTGGACTGGATACACCACAAGAGAAAGAAATTTATCAGGTAAGCATACATTTTGTTTTTCTAGCTGATCGCTCTCTGATCTCTCTCTTTTTGGTGAAGTGTTTGCAGCCTGTTTGAGCGTATCGGCACCCTGCCAGGTCCCCCATTCATTCTGTATGGATTAGCTCCTGGTTTGGAGGGGTACACCCGCTTTCCTGATGATCAGGACTGAAAACTGTGGCTATTGTTTTGTCCGTCTACATGGAATCTCACTTGCGGTCTGGCAAGTAGAATTGCATAAATGTTTCAATATATGTGTCTTTTTCAAATACTACCAGAGTGTTATCGGCACAGATCCTCCAAGAAGCCCCGATTGGTGAGGCCCGTTGGTGGTGATACATTCGTCAGCGTATATGTGACACGCCCCCTGTCAAGTGGATTGGATCCCAAGGAACAAGTACCGAGAGAGGCCTGTTGATGTCGTCAGCGTGTATGTGACACGCCTCCTGCTCAGCGAACTGAAGCCCACGGAACTACTCAGCAAACGCAGCCTGGTTCTGCGGGAAGGCAGGTTGTAGACGGATATTAACGTAGCTGAAGTCACTTATGCCATGGATTCACTGTAAGTTATATGGACTCTTTAGTAGGTGGTGAGACACCTGTTTTCAAAGATATATACTTGTGTGTGAGGTATCGCTACAAGAAAGTATATCGTTGATACTTATGATCGATGTGAGCCGCATATACAGTGGATGTGTGCGTGATTTTTACCCCTCCTATCAGTGGATTACATTACCAGTTATGCATTAATGTTCTTCTAGAGCTTGGACCTTGTTTAAACAATATTTACTACACAGTTTAGGTGGACTCTCTCCCCCCCCTTCTTTCTTTGGTTTATCAATGTTAGTGCAGTCCATGCTATCCATTGAAAATATAGGGAGTGCTAAAACAAATGTCAGCCACGTTAACATTCGCTGCTTAATATCTTTAACCTTTGACTTGTAATATCAGGTTGTGCTCTCATTTAGCACAGGGACGTGATACGGGTAGCGCAGCTTGCACTATCAATAGGGCTCCACTTGTAGGGCCCCATTTATCAAGCTCCGGATGGAGCTTGAGGGCCCGTGTTTCTGGCGAGCCTACAGGCTTGCCAGAAACAGCAGTTATGAAGCTGCGGTCTAAAGACCGCTGCTCCATAACCCTGTCCACCTGCTCTGAGCAGGTGGACAGACATCACTGAAAATCAACCCGATCGGGTTGATTGACACCTCCCTGCTGGCGGCTCTCCGCATTCAGCGAGGTCTGGCGGACCTGATCCGCACTGTCGAATCAGGTCCGCCAGATCTTTGATAAATATCCCCCGTAATCTAAGCCATAGTGTATATACAGTACAGGACTTCCAACCATTCCACATATGCAGTGTTGTCATGGTTGGGACCTCTTTGTCATGTTTACTTACCTCCCACAGTTCTTTCTGTGTTCTAAACATCCCTGTAAACCCCAGCCCTGGACCTCCTTAACCTCACCCACCTATTAAACACCCTCAATTCTGCCCAAGGATCTCTCTGATGGCTTCTGGAAATGTTTGGGGGGGTTATATGTATGTAAAATAAATAAATCTTTTGGCCAATAGCTGTAACTCAATCATGACAGGTAGTTTCTTCTGTTTTTTGTGTATATTTAGTGGTATTTTCCTGATGCATTTTGCACTCAGTTTGCTCTTGGGTTAGTTACCTGTGTAAAAGGATATGCATACAGATTTACTTAGAGTGATTTTCATGCTGTGTGAAGTGCACACAGTTTATTTGTGGGTGGTTACTGGGCGGGATTGTGGGTGTGTCTAGGCAGTTGGTAGGTGAGTGTGGTTTGTGGGTGTGTGGTTTGTAAGTGAAAGGAAATTCTGCAAATAGGGACATATGACAACGGGAAAGAGCTCAGAATTAGGAACTGTCCCTCTCAAATTGGGACAGTTTGGAGGTCTGCTTTTATAGTTTATATCCCTGTGTGTGAAAATGCTAATATATTTAATGCTGTAAGAATACATTTTTTAAACTAATATAAAGTAATTTCAGGCATGAATCTTATTTAGTTGTTTGTAAATTCCAATTAATTTGCATGTTATTGCAGTTTAACGCCCAAAGGCAATATGTGTAAAAAGTCTTTTAGTGGGCTGATGATGATGAACACAAAAAATGGAGATCTATTCAAGGTGACACACTGTTTTTAAATTTTTATTCTATCTAAAAAGGAAGGGTTTTTTTTGTTTTTTTTAATGTTCCTGTCAGACAGTGAGGTTTGGGAATCCTTTTGCACATAATCATAAGCATCCTGTTAGTTTTATCTTTTTTTTTTTTTTTTTTTTTTAAAGATGTATTAATTGAGGCATTAAGAAATAGATACAGATATTTGAATATAAGGTAATCCATATATGATATATAATATACAATTACGTTAGAGAGGTAATCGTATGAATAGATCAACAGTCAATGTCCATTCTGTGTCCCTCGCAGAAGAAGGAGTTGGTGTAGATAGAGAACCAAAAGAGCCTCAATTTAAATGTAATAACCTACATAATAAAAAGGTAACAATAATAATGCAAGAAATTCGAAATTTAACAGTCTATCGGCTAGATTACGAGTTTTGCGTTATGAGCTATTCGGTGCTACCGTGCAGTTTTTTCTCACCGCTCACTTAGCTGCAGCGCTGGTATTACAGATTTTTACAAACCCGGCATTAAAAGGCAAGAAGTGAGCGTAGAGCAAAACTGTGCTCCATACCGCACTTCAATACCAATGCTGCTTAAGTGAGCGGTGAGCTGGTCCTACGTGCTCGTGCACGATTTCCCCATAGACATCAATGGGGAGAGCCAGCTGAGAAAAAGTCTAACACCTGCAAAAAAGGAGCGTAAATCTCAGTAACGCAGCCCCATTGATTCCTATGGGGAAACACATTTTATGTTTACACCTAACACCCTAACATGAACCCTGAGTCTAAATACCCCTAATTTCATAATTATTAACCCCTAATCTGCCGCCCCCGACATCGCTGACACCTACATTATTCTTATTAACCCCTAATCTTCCGCTCCGGGCACCACCGCCACCTACATTATACTTATTAACCCCTAATCTGCTGCTCCAACATCGCCGACACCTACATTATATTTATTAACCCCTAATCTCCCGCCCCCAATGTTGCCGCAACCTACCTACACTTATTAACCCGTAATCTGCCGCCCCCAACGTTGCCGCCACTATATTAAATGTATTAACCCCTAAATTTAAGTCTAACTCTGACCCTAACACCCCCTAACTTAAATATAATTTAAATAAATCTAAATAAAATTACTACAATCAACTAAATTATTCCTATGTAAAACTAAATACTTACCTATAAAATAAACCCTAAGATAGCTACAATATAACTAATAGTTACATTGTAGCTAGCTTAGGGTTTATTTTTATTTTACAGGCAAGTTTGTATTTATTTTAACTAGGTAGAATAGTTATTAAATAGTTATTAACTATTTACTAACTACTTAGCTAAAATAAATACAAATTGACCTGTAAAATAAAACGCGGAGCGGCTCCATCTTCAAGACATCCGGCGCGGAGCATTCTCTTCAAACGACGTCTTCTTCAGAATGAATATCACTTTAAGTGACGTCATCCAAGATGGCGTCCCTTAGATTCCAATCGGAATTAAGGTAGAATTAAGGTAGAAAAAATCAGCCAATAGGATTGAGCTCGCATTCTATTGGCTGATTGGAACAGCCACTAGAATGTCAGCTCAATCCTATTGGCTGATTGCATCAGCCAATAGGATTTTTTCTACCTTAATTCCGATTGGCTGATAGAATTCTATCAGCCAATCGGAATGTAAGGGACGCCATCTTGGATGATGTCACTTTAAGTGATATTCATTCCAAAGAAGACATCGTTTGAAGAGAATGCTCTGCGCCAGATGTCTTGAAGATGGAGCCGCTCCACTTTGGAAGGATGAAGATAGAAGATGCCGTCTGGATGAAGACTTCTCCCTGTCTGGAGGACCACTTCTGCCGGCTTCCTTGAGGACATCTTGCCGCTTGGATTAAGACTTCTCCCAGTAAGTGAATCTTCGGGGTTAGTGTTAGGATTTTTTTAAGGGTGTATTGGGTGGGTTTATTTTTTAGGTTAGGTCTTTGGGCCTGCAATAGAGCTAAATGCCCTTTTAAGGGCAATGCCCATCCAAATGCCATTTTTAGGGCAATGGGGAGCTTAGTTTTTAGTTAGGCTTTTATTTGGGGGGGTTGGTTGTGTGGGTGGTTGGTTTTACTGTTGGGGGGGTTGTTTGTATTTTGTTACAGGTAAAAGAGCTGATTTCTTTGGGGCAATGCCCCGCAAAAGGCCCTTTTAAGGGCTATTGATAGTTTAGTTTAGGCTAGGGAGTTTTTTTATTTTGGGGGGGCTTTTTTTATTTTGATAGGGCTATTAGATTAGGTGTAATTAGTTTAAAAATCTGTAATTAGTTTTTTATTTTCTGTAATTTAGTGTTGTTGTTTTTTGTGATTTAGCTAATTTAATTTATTTTATTTTATTGTATTTAATGTAGGTAATTTATTTAATTGTAGTGTAGTGTTAGGTGTTATTGTAACTTAGGTTACGTTTTATTTTACAGGTCAATTTGTATTCATTTTAGCTAGGTAGTTATTAAATAGTTAATAACTATTTAGTAACTATTCTACCTAGTTAAAATAAATTCAAACTTGCCTGTAAAATAAAAATGAACCCTAAGCTAGATACAATGTAACTATTAGTTATACTGTAGCAAGCTTAGGGTTTATTTTATAGGTAAGTATTTAGTTTTAAATAGGAATAATTTAGTTAATGATAGGAATTTTATTTAGATTTATTTAAATTATATTTAAATTAGGGGGTGTTAGGGTTAGGGTTAGACTTAAGTTTAAAGGGTTAATAAATTTAAAATAGTGGCGGCGACGTTGGGGACGGCAGATTAGGGGTTAATAAATGTAGGTAGGTGGCGGCGATGTTGGGGGCAGAAGATTAGGGGTTAATAAATATAATGTAGGTTGCGGCGATGTCCGGAGTGGAAGATTAGGGGTTAATAAGTATAATAGGAACAGAAATTGGGGATTGACATCTCCAAAAGAATGTACACTTGATTAGCACTCTAATTCCCTAATATGGAATTGTGTACTGAGTTTCAGGAATTACCAAGTTAATAAGTATAATGTAGGTGGCGGCGATGTTAGGAGTGGCATATTAGGGGTTAATAATATTTAACTAGTGTTTGCGAGGCGGGAGTTCGGTGGTATAGGGGTTAATATGTTTATACTAGTGGCAGCAATGTCAGGAGCGGCAGATTAGGGGTTAAAAAATTTATTATAGTGTTTGCGATGCGGGAAGGCCTCGGTTTAAGGGTTAATAGGTAGTTTATGGGTGTTAGTGTACTTTTTAGAACTTTAGTTATGAGTTTTATGCTACGGCATTGTAGTGTAAAACTCATAACTACTGACTTTAGAATGCGTTAGGAATCTTGGAGGTAGAGGGTGTACCGCTCACTTTTTGGCCTCCCAGGACAGACTCATAATACCAGCGCTATGGAAGTCCCATAGAAAAAAGGGTTTACAAAGTTTACGTAAGTCAGTTTGCGGTAAGGCCAAAAAAGTGTGCGGTGCCCCTAAACCTGCACGACTCGTAATAGCAGCAGTAGTGAAAAAGCAGCATTAGGACCTGTTAACGCTGCTTTTTCAGCTTACCGTAAAATTTGTAATCTAGCCGATTGTTTTTTGTATAGCAAATTTCACAGTTAGAACAAAAAAATAAAAAATAACCTTATAAACAGGAGTATCTAGTCAATGATTGACTCAAAGAGATATATCACAAAGCAAAGTGATTCTCTCACTGGGTGAAAAGAAGAAGAAGAAGAGAGAGAAAAAAGGGGGGTATGGAAAAGAGGGGGGATAAGAAAGGGCGTCTGTGGTGGTGGACATAGTGTCTTTAGGTAGGGGTATAGTCCCAAATTAAAAATTGGAGTTCTTCAGTATTATGTATTTAAGAAACATATGATTCCGTCAATGTGATGTATCGGAAAAGGTCTACAATTTGTTCCCAAGTTGGTGAAGTTTATTTTAACCACATCTGAGCCAGGGCCAGCTTCATAGATATGAATAAGTAGATGCAAAATAGTTTCTGTGGGAGTTTTAAGGGTGTAGGCAATATGTGGAAAAGACTTATACTTGGGGAGATTGTAATTGGGATATTTATTATGGTACAGTAGTAGAAGGCCTGTTGCCAGAGAGGGGCAATTTTGGGGCAAGCCAACCATATGTGCAATGGGGTTCCTAGGGCATCACAGCCTCTCCAACATGTAGGTGAATAATCTGATAGGTGTTAGGTGCCATTGTAGTATCGCTTTAAGATAAATTTCATACAAAGTTATACAATGGGTAGCTTTTTTGTTAGTCTTATAGCTGATCTCCAAGAGGGTAAACTATGGGTGATTTCTAGAGATGATTCCCAATCTCAAATAAGGGAAGATTTGAGAAAGAATGGGAGATTTAGGATGTCTTGATAAGAGAGTGAAATAAATTTCTTCATAGAGATACCAGAATCCCATATAATTTACCATCTAGTTTTGTCCCTCAAAGGACCAGTAATCCAGTATTCAAAGCGTAGAGATATTGGAGGCTTATGCTGGTGGAGGAAATTTTGGTAGGGGATGATATTGTCTCCCTTGTATATGTCTGTTATTTCAGTCCAAAGTGCAACATCGTTGTCAATGAGTGTTGCCAGCAGACCTTTGATCATATGGGAAGGGGATGGTTGAGGAGCTATAGTGGTCAGGTTGTGGATTTTATCCCAAAATTTTAGATTGGAAGCTAAAATTTAGTTAGAAGAAAGGGATTTCGGTCTAGTGTGTTTAGGTAACAAATAAGGTCCCTTAAAGAAAGTCCTGGTGGTAGGCATGCTTATTCTAGTTCTAGCCACTTACTCCGTAGGTTGTACCCCATTGAGATATTTGAGATAATCTCACAGCTTCATTGTAACTAAGTATATTAGGGGCTGCAACCCCACCTGAAAGAATAGGCTGTTTTGGTGGCAATCCTTGAGATTTTATTTCTCCAGATAAATCTGTTACATTGTTGTTGAAATTGGTTGATCAGTGACCTTGGTATCGGTAAATGGAGAGATTGAAATAGATAGGTTAATTTGGGAAGGAGGTTCATTTTGAATGCTGCTATTCTTCCTAGCCATGATAATGAGGGGACATTCCATTTTTCTGTGAATGTTTTAATAGTGGCTTGTAGAGAGAAGAAATTCAAAGAAATAATAGCAGGAAGATCATGAGACAAATATATGCCTAAGTGTTTAATATATGAAGTGGACCAATTGAATTTATATTTATCTTTAAGTAAAGAGAGAGTAGTATCTGACATGTTGATGACATAGGCTTTAGTTTTGGACAACTTGAGTTTATAATAGCTAACTTGTGTAAACCTCTCAAGGAGTGAAAATAGATGAGGGAGGGATGTAACTGGGTCAGAGGTAAATATCGTCAAAACGTTCACGAACAGAGCTGTTTTTTGAGTCATGTTGTAAAGGTCGAGTCCTATATATTGTGGGCAAGAGTAGATAGCTGTGGCTAAAGGTTCCATTATGAGTACAAACAGGAGGGGTGACAGAGGGCATCCCTGCCAAGTTCCATTGGTTATAGCAAAGGACTCAGAGCAGAATCCCAAACCTTTAACCACTGCTGAAGGGTCTGTGTACAAAGTCGCTACTTTAGAAATGAATGAAGCCGGAAAGTCAAATTTCTGACGAACCATGAACATATAAGTCCAGTTTTCCCTGTTGAAGGCTTTTTCTGCATGGTGAATTCAATCTCTTTGTTTCAAAATAAATGTTTAAGAGTCTCCATGTGTTATCTGTTAGTTTAATCTTAAAGGGACACTGAACCCAAATTTTTGCTTTTGTGATTCAGATAGAGCATGACATTTTAAGCAACTTTCTAATTTACTCCTATTATCAAATGTCCTTTATTCTCTTGGTATCTTTATTTAAAATGCAAGAATGTAATAGATGCCGGCCCATTTTTGGTGAACAACCTAGGTTGTCCTAGCTGATTAGTGGATACATTCATCCACCAATCAACAACTGCTGTCCAGAGTCCTAAACCAAGAAAAAAGCTTAGATGCCTTATTTTTCATATAAAGATAGCAAGAGAATGAAGAAAAAATGATAATAGGAGTAAATTAGAAAGTTGCTTAAAATTGCATGCTCTATCTGAATAACGAAAGAAAGATTTTGGGTTCAGTGTCCCTTTAAATTCAAATAGTGGAAACTCAAACACATATGCACAAACTTATTTTTATTTTTATATGCCCATACTTTAAAGGAACAGTCTACTTGAACATTTTTATTGGTTAAAAAAAACCTTTTTTACCCATTCCCCAGTTTTGCATAACCAACACGGTTATATTAATACAATTTTTACCTATCTGATTACCTTGTATCTAAGCCTCTGCAGATTGTCCCTTATCTCAGTTCTTTTGACAGACTTGCATTTTAGCCAATCAATGCTGACTCATAAATAACTCCACGGGAGTGAGCACAATGTTGTCTATAATGCACACATCAACTAGCACTGTCTAGTTGTGAAAAACTGTCACAATGCACTGAGATAAGAGGCGGCCTTCAACAGTTTAGAAATCAGTTTATAAGTCTACCTAGGTTTAGCTTTTAACAAAGAATACCATGAGATCAAAGCAAATTTAATGATAAAAGTAAATTGGAAAGTTGTTTAAAATTACATGCCCTATCTGAATCATGAAAGTTTAATTTTGACTTCACTGTCCCTTTAAGCACTGGGGTTACAATGAACTCATCAAATGCTATGAAACAACATTTATAATGAATAAACACTACAAACAATTCAATATTAAATATAATTTTGCCAGAAATGAATTAAAGCTCTCTACAAGAATATAATAATTTTTAGCATTTTCTCAGCTTAGAATTGCTGAGCGGCCAAAAGTATGTATTTCTGAAGCTTCCTGTTTATATATCCCCAATGCCAAAAGTAATTAAGCTCTGACATCCCTCATCTTGCCAACTGTTTTTCTTTTCTTATTTACTCATGAGTATGTGCTGCAGCCTTGTTAGAATTTTGTCTGGAGTTATTCATATGCTGAAATATATTACATAGTAGAAAGCCTGATTTTAGTCAAATTCGAAATGTAACTGTTGTAAAAATGCAATTACAAGTATGGCATAAACTTCAACATGAAATTAATTCTCCAGACTACAAGAAATGTTTGTCCATATGGTATTGTCTATTGAAGAAAATAAATAAATACATAAATAAATTAGAATTATATATATATATATATATATATATATATATATATATATATATATATATATATATATATATATATATATATATATATATATATATATATATATACTTATATAGTCCGCACCATCAAATTCCAAAAATTAGTCCATAGTAAAAAAATACAAAAAATCTTTATTTTCAAAATTTAAAAACACTGTGTCATACAGGGAGTGCAGAATTATTAGGCAAGTTGTATTTTTGAGGATTAATTTTATTATTGAACAACAACCATGTTCTCAATGAACCCAAAAAACTCATTAATATCAAAGCTGAATAGTTTTGGAAGTAGATTTTAGTTTGTTTTTAGTTATAGCTATTTTAGGGGGATATCTGTGTGTGCAGGTGACTATTACTGTGCATAATTATTAGGCAACTTAACAAAAAACAAATATATACCCATTTCAATTATTTATTTTTACCAGTGAAACCAATATAACATCTCAACATTCACAAATTTACATTTCTGACATTCAAAAACAAAACAAAAACAAATCAGTGACCAATAAAGCCACCTTTCTTTGCAAGGACACTCAAAAGCCTACCATCCATGGATTCTGTCAGTGTTTTGATCTGTTCACCATCAACATTGCATGCAGCAGCAACCACAGCCTCCCAGACACTGTTCAGAGAGGTGTACTGTTTTCCCTCCTTGTAAATCTCACATTTGATGATGGACCACAGGTTCTCAATGGGGTTCAGATCAGGTGAACAAGGAGGCCATGTCATTAGATTTTCTTCTTTTATACCCTTTCTTGCCAGCCACGCTGTGGAGTACTTGGACGCGTGTGATGGAGCATTGTCCTGCATGAAAATCATGTTTTTCTTGAAGGATGCAGACTTCTTCCTGTACCACTGCTTGAATAAGGTGTCTTCCAGAAACTGGCAGTAGGACTGGGAGTTGAGCTTGACTCCATCCTCAACCCGAAAAGGCCCCACAAGCTCATCTTTGATGATACCAGCCCAAACCAGTACTCCACCTCCACCTTGCTGGCGTCTGAGTCGGACTGGAGCTCTCTGCCCTTTACAAATCCAGCCATGGGCCCATCCATCTGGCCCATCAAGACTCACTCTCATTTCATCAGTCCATAAAACCTTAGAAAAATCAGTCTTGAGATATTTCTTGGCCCAGTCTTGACATTTCAGTTGTGTGTCTTGTTCAGTGGTGGTCGTCTTTCAGCCTTTCTTACCTTGGCCATGTCTCTGAGTATTGCACACCTTGTGCTTTTGGGCACTCCAGTGATGTTGCAGCTCTGAAATATGGCCAAACTGGTGGCATCTTGGCAGCTGCACGCTTGACTTTTCTCAGTTCCTGGGCAGTTATTTTGCGCCTTGGTTTTTCCACACGCTTCTTGCGACCCTGTTGACTATTTTGAATGAAACGCTTGATTGTTTGATGATCACGCTACAGAAGCTTTGCAATTTTAAGAGTGCTGCGTCCCTCTGCAAGATATCTCACTATTTTGACTTTTCTGAGCCTGTCAAGTCCTTCTTTTGACCCATTTTGCCAAAGGAAAGGAAGTTGCCTAATAATTATGCACACCTGATATAGGGTGTTGATGTCATTAGACCACACCCCTTCTCATTACAGAGATGCACATCACCTAATATGCTTAATTGGTAGTAGGCTTTCGAGCCTATACAGCCTATACAGCTTGGAGTAAGACAACATGCATAAAGAGGATGATGTGGTCAAAATACTCATTTGCCTAATAATTCTGCACTCCCTGTAAAAACAGAATGGTCCAAGATTAGGGCCTAAATCCTGGTCAGAGCAATATGCCAAACATGTTTCAAAGTCATCTTCACCACATCTAGATGCCTAAATGCAATGAGTTGCTGCCATGGGATTGGCTGATTAGTAATTTATTTTATATATATATATATATATATATATATATATATATATATATATATATATATATATATATATATATATATATATATATATATATATATATATATATATATACTGTATATACGGCTGGGAAAAATAAAGAGACCACTACAAAATTATTAGTTTCTCAGGTTTTACTATTTCTTGGAATATGTTTGAGTAAAATGAAATTTTTTGTTTTATTCTATATATTACTGACAACATTTCTCCCAAATTTAAAATAAAAATATTGTCATTTAGAGTATTTATTTGCAGAAATTGACAACTGGTCAAAATAACAAAAAAGATGCAGTGTTTTCAGACCTCAAATAATGTAAAGAAAAAAAAAGATCATATTTATTTTTAAACAACACAGTTCTAATGTTTTAACTTAGCAAGAGTTCAAAAATCAATATTTGGTGGAATAACCTTGAATTTCAATCACAGCTTTTATGCGTCTTGGCACGCTCTCCACCAGTCTTGCTCACTGTTGTTGAGTGAAAAAACTGGTCAAAATAACAAAAAAGATGCAGTGTTTTCAGACCTCAAATAATGTAAAGAAAACAAGATCATATTTATTTTTAAACAACACAGTTCTAATGTTTTAACTTAGCAAGAGTTCAAAAATCAATATTTGGTGGAATAACCCTGAATTTCAATCACAGCTTTTATGCGTCTTGGCACGCTCTCCACCAGTCTTGCACACTGTTGTTGGGTGAATTTATGCCACTCCTGGCACAAAAATTAAAGCTGCTCAGCTTTGTTTAATGGCTTGTGACCATCCCTCTTCCTCTTGGTGACATTCCAGAGGTTTTTAATGGGGTTCAGGTTTGGAGATTTGACTGGCCATGACAGGGTCTTGATCTGGTGGTCCTCCATCCACACACACACACACGTTGATTGACCTGGCTGTGTGGCATGGAGCATTGTCCTGCTGGAAAACCAATCCCCGTTGCTGTCATGACTGTTTACTTATTTAATTTTTTTATTATATACTATATATATGAGCATCACTTGCGCTGGTATTATTTTTATGTCACTCACAGTGCTATGGCATGCAGTATCTGCTGCTGTCAGCAGCTTTAGAGCTTGGAAACTACATTTCCCTGCATATTGCGGAGGTGGAGGCAGGAGATTACTCTGTGATGTTATGGTTAATTACTCATGTATTTTAGTGTGAAGTGATATCTGTTGTTAATATTATATTTATGTGTTGTATAATGTGTTAGGGTGTGTGAGAGGTAGAAGAGACGCCTTTCAAAATATAAAATAAAGAGGTCCAACCAGCCAAACCAGCTTAACAAATCACCAGTTGTGACTGTTAGGAATTACAGTTGATTTTGCCTGGTATATATTATTATGATTGCATGTGAAGTTATTATTAGTAATAGTGGTAATAGTAGCAGCTATTATTTTCATTCACTATTTCATTTAAAATAAATGGTTTGAAATGCTACAACTAAAACTTAGTCTAATAGTTCATTATTTTCATTTTGAACATGTTGTGTGTCATCGATGGAGTGTCCATTTCCCCCTCCAGACTAGAGATTGCAATGTGAACCTTATATATTTGTATCCAGCCTTTCAAATCTCCCCAGTGAATACAATATGTTTTAGAATTAGGGACGAACTTAATACTACTTTTAGGCTATAATAGCAATAATAATTTTAAGCTGAAATAGGGCTCTTATGGAGATAGAAGACATAAAGGGCTAGATTACAAGTGGAGCGCTAATTTATTGCGCACCTGTATATGGGCAAACTCACCCGTTTACGGGCGTGCAATAAATAATCAGTCATTAAAATTCGCTCTCCGAGAATTAATCAAAGATCAGATCTCTGGTTGATTTTCAAAAAGTACCCCCATTGCCCCCAAACTTTAGTGTATGTTTCTATGTTAAATTTTTAAAAAAAGAATAGTATCTTTAAGTTAAAAAAAAAAAACTGCACAAAGCAATTTTATGGGGTTAAAGTTGGGGGGGTGTGGCACTGAAAAATGCCTTTACATTGTGGTCTATAGGGAACTATGTGTTCCCTGTAAATAACATAATTTATACTTACTTGATAAATTCCTTTCTTTCATGGTGATGAGAGTCCATGATCTATTACTCATTGGAATTACTTCTCTACCGCTTAGAGGAGGCAAAGATTCCCAAACTCCAAGAGCTCTACATAAACCCTCCCACCTCACACATACCTCAGTCTCACGTATAGCCAAGTAAGCGATGTAAAAAAGGATTAAGAGCTATAAAAGGAGAAGGGAAAAAAGATGTTCTCAAAAACAAAATAACCATAAGAAAAGTGTGGGGGCTCATGGACTCTCAACACCACGAAAGAAAGGAATTTATCAGGTAAGTATAAATTATGTTTTCTTTCATACAGGTGGTAAGAGTCCAAGATTCTTTACTCATGGGAACAAATTCCTAAACTGTGGGTAATAATATAAAGGGAGGGATTTTAAAAAACATATTTTTTCACATAAAAAAATAAATCCACAACGCCACAAAAAGGAGATACAAGTCACAACTAGAGACAACTGCCTGCAGGACCTTTCTACCAAAGGCTGCTTCAGAAGAAGCAGAAACATCAAAATGGTAAAATGTATTTAAAGTATGAATAAGAATATCAAGTAGCTGCTTTGCAAATCTGATCATTCTTGAAAGCCCAAGAAGTGGCAACTGACCTTGTAGAATGAGCTGTAATTCTCTAGGGAGGAGACTGACCAGTCTCCAAATAAGCCTTTTGAATCAGAGGTTTCAACCAATAGGCTAGAGCAACCACAGAGGCTTTCTAGCCTTTCCTAGAACCAGAAAAAAGAACAAACAGACATGAGGGCCAAATTATCAAGCTCCGAATAGAGCTTGATGTCCCTTGTTTCTAAAGACCGCTGCTCCATAACTTGTCAGCCTGCTCTGAGGCGGTGGACAGAAATCAAACCGATCGAATACGATTGGCACCCCATGCTAGCGGCCGATTGGCCACGAATCTGCAGGGGGCGGTATTGCACAAGCAGTTCTGGTGAACTGCTTGTGCAATGAAAAATGCAGACATCGTATCATTTCCGCTCGCACTTTGATAAATATGACCCTAGAAGTATTTTTGAAATCCCTAGTGGCATCAACATATTTCAATGACTTGACAACATCCAAATAATGCAAAGATCTTTCCAATGCATTCTTAAGATTGGGACGTAAAGAAGGAACAATGATCTCCCTATTAATGTTGTTAGAATTAACAACCTTAGGCAAGAAATGAAAAACTGTCCTCAAAATAGCCTTATCCTGATGAAAAAAACAGATAAGAAGAATTGCAAGAAAGAGCAGACAATTCATAATCTCTTCTAACAACAAAAATAGCCAAAAGAAACAATACTTTTCAAAGAAAGTATTTGAATGTCCAACTTATGCATTGGCTCAAAAGGAGGAGCTTGCAAAACTCTTAACACCAGGTTACAATTCCAAGGAGGAGAAATAGACTTCATTTTTTTTAAAAATCTTTTTATTTTATCATATCATGAATATACAAACACAGAAAAACATATCAGTAACAGAAAAGACCTCAGATAGCATCTCTGCCATGCATCAGATCATAACATGCGCATGAAAATATTGACAGCGTTAAGCCATAAGATTCGGAGAAACAAAGTTAAGCAGCTTTTACAACAACTCTGCTTTTACAAAAATTCTTATGACTTTTATTATGTATTACATCTCATCCTGAGAATCCTAGAAAACAAATCGGAGAAAACAGCAGTTGCTATTATAGATTCTCATGCGTTTAAAACAATGGTGCATACCTTAAGACAATCGATTAACTGGAGTAATTTTGGCGTTAAGAGATGATGTACATAACAACTCTGGGTGACGGGCAAACAATTTATACTAGATGCATATATTACATCTGTCAGGGCTTATTATATTTTCATATGATAAATAATATTAAAAAGAAAAATGTGGAAAGAATAGAGTGAAGGAGAATGAAGAGAGAGAAAGAGAGGGGGAAAAAAACAAAAACAAGAAAAGACCCTACTCCTGCCATGCACCATCTTTCTTTACGTTATCTTGTTTGACACAAAATAGCCTCTGAATATCATATTCTACACCCACTCTGTGCTTTGGAATGGGGCAAAATACGATTTTTGAGTTTTACTTGGCAAAGAAGAAATAAAACTGTGCCATTTAATAATCAATCTCCTTCTTGAAACATATTGATTAACATATTGTTCTAATATAAGTTTGGCATATATATTATTGAGAAATTAAGAAAGGCTGGGGCTCTTCTTAGATTTCCAGGAGGAGAAGACCATGTTTCTTGCACACATTAATACAAAGGTAATGAAAACAATGTTTTCTGACAAGTCAATAGATCCTCTGAGAAAGATGATCTCTTCCCTCCGGAAGCCAATTTCCAACTTAAAAATCTTAGAAAACCAGTACAGCACTTTACCCCAGACGCATCTCAATTTCAGACAGTCCCAAATGCAATGCATTAAGTTGGCCAAAGAGAAAACAGGATTAAGAAGGAATATAACGGTTAAAATATAAACCCTATAAACCACTATTTCCTATAGGAGGCGCTAATGGTAACCACAACCAAAACAAGGCTAATCTATAGATAACACAATAGATGCAGATATGTACATATGTGGGTTTATACAATATTACCAAGTGATAACAAGATGTAGAGTGGATACAACAGGAAAAAATGGAACCAGTCCTTAAATTATAGAAAGTCCAATGGGAGTCCTCGAAGTATGGAAGACGTGGCAGGCTGCACTCTGACTTCACCCAATCAGATGATGATACTCTACAGCAGAAAACAAAAAGGACAGAGGCGCCACATGTGCAGATCAATCAACAACCAAATGATCCAATCCAATGTGGCGACTCTGTCCTTTTTGGTTTCTGCTGTAAAGTTGGCCAAAGAAGAGTTACATCGCCAGGGTTAAAGACCACTGCTCCATAACCCTGTCCGCCTGCTCTGATGAGGCGGACAGGAATCGCTGCAATTCAACCCGATCGAGTACGATCAGGTTGATTGACACCCCCCTGCTGGTGGCCAATTGGTCGTAAGTCTGCAGGGGGCGGCGTTGCACCAGCAGCTGACAAGAGCTGCTGGTGCAATGCTGAATATGGAGAGCGTATTGCTCTCTGCATTCAGCGAGGTCTTGCGGAGCTGATCCGCACTGTCAGATCAGGTCCGCAAGACCTATGATAAATAGACCTCATAGGCTTAATCCTTGGTTTTGTAATGCGCCTTTTCATATGCGGGGGAGGTTTCATCTGCCTGTTTCTGTTTTTCTAACCTCATCAACAATTCTAAACTGGGACCTTCTAACTTCCTGCACATCCTCCTAGTTCAGCAGCCATACTGAGTCCCTAGTGGAAGCTCAGCAGAGCACAATCTCACAGGTGCAGCATACACAGTGAAAAGCAGGGAACATCCCTTTCCAAGGCACAGTGATCTCAAGTGACAACAAACTCTATATACTGGCCCATATTGTATGGGATTTGTCCCGACAACCAACCAATCAGAACTCATTAACTAATAGACGCTCTAATCCAATGAGAGACTTAGAACAAAGGGGAGCGTCTGTGCCGGGATTTTAAAGAAATCACTGACCGGTGGATTAATTATCACCTCTTGAGAAAGTCAGGCCGGTGCCTGGGCATCCTGAGGCTTTCCGGAAAGCACAGGAAGGAGCTCACAGATACACAAACATCTGAGACATATGCAGACGCTGGGGAAACAGACTGTGGAGTGGTGACTGTGCCTTTTTATTCTTTTAATCTTGTACGTGCATTCACAGCAACGCTTTGTATTTGTATTCTTAAATTAAAACTGTATTACCCTTAGAGTGGGTTGCGCTCTCTTTCTTCTTTTTTGTATTGCTACAGTGTCTATGGGAATCAGGAGCACAGCCCTGATTGTTGTATGAGAGCAGCGCCTACAGATCCCAGCAACATTTGGGAAGTATAGTACTTAGTTGTACCCCACATTTTCTCCTGCACTGTTGGGTGTAAAAAACACAAGTGGTTATATTTAAAATCACATTGTTATTTATATGCTTCACTGGGGATTTTCAACATATCCACGTTTGACCCACGGACCATTTAACTAACTGTATTATTTTGCTATATCAAGTTATTAATTTTATTCGAAACCGCTGTGGTTTGTTATTTTCACTGTACAAAGAAGCGCAGCTTATATGTTGTTAATTATAAGCTACTGAGCTGTTGTTCGTTCCTGGGAGAGCGCTTCGATTATGTATGCATATTGCATCTAAGGTTGCAATAATGAGACCCAAATCTTCCATACACTGAGCCACTGTAAGGAAAAAGAGAGACAAGCTGACATCAATTTTACTCTTCTCTGATCTGTAAGAGAAAGATTCAGTGTCTGTGAGTCTATCTGGAAACCAAGGAATGAAATCCTTGTCTGAGGAATCAAGGAACTCTGATCCTCCAACCATGATTTTAAAGAAAGAACAACAGTTATGGTATGGAATTCTGCTAAAGGAAAAGATGGAACTTGAACCAATATATCGTCCAGGTAAGGAAACACTGCAATACCCTGAGTTCTGATTGCAGACAAAAGTGCATCCAGAACCTTGGTAAATATCATTGGAGCTGTAGCTATACCAAATGTAAGAGCAACCAACTTATAGGGCTAGATTTATTAAGCGTTGAGCGGACATGATTCGCTATAGTGAATAATGTTCGCTCAACATCACTAAATGCAGACAGTATACGCTGCCCGCATTTTTATTGCAAAAGCATTTCTGGTGAAATGCTTGTGCAATGCCGCCCCCTGCTCACTGGCGGCAAATTGGGCACTAGCAGGGGCTGTCAATCATCCCAATCGTATCGGGATGATTTAAATCTGCCACCTATGACAACTGCTTCTTAACTTCTGTTTCAGATAGGCCTCCGAAGCAGCATCTGCTGCTTGATAAATGGAGCCCACAGTGTCTTCCCAGAAAGGCAAACCTTAGAAACTGATATTGTTCTGGGTGAATAGGAATATGAAGGTAAGCATTATTTAAATCTATTGTGGACATAAATTGGCCTTGCTGCACAAAAGATAGAATAGTCCTGATAATTTTCATTCTGAAAGATGGAATCCTTACAAATTTGTTTAGAGTCTTTAGATCTAAAACTGGTCTAAAAGCACCTTCCTTCTTTGGAACAATGAAGAGATTTGAATAAAATCCCATCCCCTGTTCCAGTAAAGATCTGAGACAGATTGAAGAAAAGCCTGAGCTTTTACAGGATTCCTTGGAACATTGGGCAGAAGAAATCTTCCTCTGGGAGGCCTTGATCTGAATCCTAACAATATTCTGAGCCCATGGATCTGGGACAGACTGAAACCAAACTTCTTGAGAAAGCTTTAATCTGGCCCCTACCAGAACATCTACAATGGAGGAGGCACTTTCATGCAGACTTGGAAACTGGGGTAGATTTCTTACCCTGCTTAGACTTGTTCCAGTTGACAGTAGCAGGCCCATTTATTAAGCTCCGTACGGAGCTTGAAGGGCTGTGTTTCTGGCGAGTCTTCAGACTCGCCAGAAACACAACTTATGAAGCAGCGGTCTAAAGACCGCTGCTCCATAACCCTGTCCGCCTTCTCAGAGCAGGCGGACAGGAATCGCCGGAAATCAACCCGATCGAATACGATCGGGTTGATTGACACCCCCCTGCTGGCAGCCGATTATTTCTTGTGAGCTGCTGGTGCAATGTTAAATGCGGAGAGCGTATTGCTCTCCGCATTTAGCGAGGTGTTGCAGACCTGATCGGCAGTGTCGGATCAGGTCCGCAACACCTTTGATAAATTGGGGCCATAGTCTCCAGACTGTACTGGAATTACCTTGCTTCTGAGAGGAGTCAGACTTATGTTCCCTGTTCTGACGAAAAGAACGAAAACAACTAAAAGCTTTGAATTTTCCTCTGCACTTCTTGTCCTGAGGAAGAAAAGCACCCTTACCTTCACCTTGGGAATGTATATGTGATATGTGCATTTGTTTTATTGCAAATTATGTTTTTTAATGAAAATCGGACATTTGTTTCGTTTTAACTAAATGAATATCCGAATGAACGCACCAGCAAAATTTAAAGAAAAAAAAATACTGACAAAGTTGATCAGTATTAATTTGTTTCCTTTAAAAAAATGTTAGGGGTTAATACTTACCTGCAGCGCGCTGGAGAGCGGCACTAAGCTGGTTCTCTTCTTCACTGAGCCCCGGCCTTGCTAACAGGAGGCTTAGGGCCAGCACTAAAGGAGAAGATCCTTTAGTGCAGGTCCTGGGAGCCGTCCACGCTAAGCCTCCTATTAGCTGGCTATGGCAGGGGCTCTGTGAAGAAGACCTGGTTAGCTTTGCTCTCCAATGCACTGAGGGTAAGTATAAGCTACAGGTGAAATTCTTCATTTGGATTAAATTTGGATAAAATCTAAATTTGGATTCAGGTTCTTTTATTTAAAGCGACAGTAAAGTTAAAATTAAACTTTTGTAATTCGGGTAGAGTATGCAATTTCAAGAAACTTTCCAAATTACTTCTATTAACTCATTTGCTTTGTTCTCTTAGAATCTTTTGTTGAAACGACTACCTAGGTAGGCTCAGTAGCAGCAATCCACTACTGGGAGCTAGCTACTGATTGGTTACTGCACATATATAACCTCTTGTAATTGGCTCACTAGGCGTTCAGCTAGTTCCCAGTAGTGCATTGCTGCTCCAGTAACAAAAGACACCCAGATAAAAAAAGCTAATTTGATAAAAGAAGTAAAATAGAAAGTTAGTATTTTTAAAGCATAAATTTATATTCTGATGAACGTATTTAAAGTGAAGGTCAATTTTCAGCAATGAGTGCCCGGTTTTAAAAATACTTTTAAAAACAGGGGCACTTTCATTGATGAAAGTTTACATTGCACCGGATTTGTAGAAATACCTTTAACTTCTGCAAAGCCGGATCGATGATCCCCGCCTTCTTCTTCCTGCTGTACAACCACAGCAATGACGAAACTGACTTCCTCCAATCACAGCCGGGCATCACGAGATGGACGCTCTGGGGTGCAAGCCATGATTGGAGGAAGACGGTTTTGACATTTCTGACGTCAGTACAGAGGAACTGAGGCTGGGATCGGCGATCCGGTTTTGCAGGACTAAAAGGTAAGTATTTCTACAAATCCGGTGCAATGTAAACTTTCATCAATGAAAGTGCCCCTGTTTTTAAAAGTATTTTTAAAAACCGGGCACTCATTGCTGAAAATTGACATTCACTTTAACTTGTGTTCATGTTTTGTATTTTTAACTTGTTTATCAATGTAACTTGCACAAAAATGTAAACAATGAAAATATGTTGTGGGAATAGCAAAGCTATGACATTCAAAAGAGGAAAACAATCATTTTAAGAGTTAGATGATTCTGAAATATCAAAACCATGTGAAAAGTTTATTAAAAAGTGTTTTGTAAACCACTGAATACTTGTGCATTCTCTAAATGCACATTATTAGTGACATTTTTACAATGCAAACCACTCAAAAACACAGGATAACCATATTTTCTAATGGATTTAAATATATATGAATTTGGTAACACTTACAAAAACTGGTGTAATGCACTACAACCAATCTAATGGATTGGAATAGACCATTTTTTAGACTTTGTTGAAATAAGTCCTTTCATAAACTTACCCAAATACAATGTTTTCTAGTAATTATTTTTTTCTAGTATTACATATTTCCTATTACTTACATTTTACGCTACTAGAATAATTACCAAATAAAGGGAGCATTAACTTGCATTCATATTACAAGTTGAAAGTGAACATGACCACACTACATTTGCGCTTGTCATATATGTATATATACTTTTTTTGATTAACGCCTACATGGTAAGAGAGTCTATTAAGGCTCTTTTTTCAGTGTATAGGCTCTAAAGTTAAAATATACTGTGGACTTTTTAAGGTACATATATATATATATATATATATATATATATATATATATATATATATATATATATTGTATAAACCTTTATTATACTGGCAGAGGTGCAAACACACCAATGGATTAACACCCAGAGGCCTATTTATCAAAGGTCTTGTGGACCTGATCCGACAGTGCGGATCAGGTCCGCAAGACTTCACTGAATGCGGAGAGCAATACGCTCTCCGTATTCAGCATTGCACCAGCAGCTCTTGTAAGCTGCTGGTTCCATGCCACCCCCTGCCTACTCACAGCCAATCGGCTGCCAGCAGGGGGGTGTCAATCAACCCGATTGTACTCGATCAGGTTGAATTCCGGCGATGTCTGTCCACCTTCTCAGAGTAGGCGGACAGGGTTATGGAGCAGCGGTCTTTAGTCTGAAGACTCGCCAGAAACACGGGCCCTCAAGCTTCATCCGGAGCTTTATAAATGGGCCTCCCAGAGCGTGGCTTTCAAGTGATTTTTCGCTTCTTCCCCTTTTTGATATATACTTTGGAGCCCTTTTAACTCAAATACCTATTTATTCTAGGTACAATCTTCAATACAAAAAGCAATACATTCAAATAAAATTACTGTGATCAGAATACAGGGAAGCACAATTTTACTGATTGATCAATGAAATTAATCATACAGACCAATTTTTATCTTGAAATTCATAGCTCAAGATATTGAAGAAATTAATATGGACTCCTTTGGCTTTGATTCTCTGTTCATTCACTTGTAGAGCTTGAAACCCATAACCAGGGTTTTATAGCAAGAATTGATATACAACATTACACCCTAGCAACTCCCTTGGAAAATTGAGAGACATCAATGGCAACACATGACAGAGAAAGAGCGTGTCTGCAAGAAAAGTAGCAAGTGTATGTATAAAGCTAATTAACTGCAAATCAATTTGCAAACACTAAATAATTATTTGGGACAGGAAACCTAGGTTCTTGGTTGCTCCTGAGATTTCCTAGATAAACCTTTCAGAAAAAGATAACATGAGAAGGAAGCAAATTAAATAATAGAAGTAAATTGTAAAGTTGTTTAAAATTGTATTCTCTATCTGAATCATGAAAGAACATTTTTGGGTTTCAAGTCCCTTTAATTATATAGTTAACCACATAAGAGTAGGACTAGTTAATGGCATTCTCGGTAGTTAATTATGATGATGTACCAATTCCAGTAAACTGATAATGCTAGAATCTATGAATTATTCATGGCAGCAAGTTGAAAATTGTAAACTCTATAAGCAGAACCTTTTTTTAAAATGATATACGATCGGGCTGATTGACACCCCCTGCTAGCGGCCGATTTGTTGCAAATATGCAGGGGGCGGCATTGCACAAGCAGTTCTGGTGAACTGCTTGTGCAATGATAAATGCAGACAGCGTATGCTGTCGGCATTCAGTTATTGTCTGTCGGACATGATAAGCTACAGCGTATCATGTCGGACAGACATTGGTAAATCTACCCCTTAGAATTTACCTGTCACAATGGTTAAAACTATATTTTAATTCAAAAAAATGTATAAGGATCTATGAATAAAGACAACAAACAACATCGGAATCTGAGGAATCCCCAGGAACATAAATCACATAGGGCTCAATTACAAGTGGAGCGCTTTATTAACATGCGCCTGTAAAGGTCAGACCTCCGGTTAATTAAGATATGGGGTGTTAAAAAAAAAAAAAAACGGGACTGAAAAGTGCCTTTATATTGAAGTGTATGGGGACTGTGTTTTTAGTTTAAATATATATTTATGTGTTAATATGTGTATATACACATATAAACACATGCATACATATGTATATATTCATATATATTTTTAATTTGCTGTGCGATTTACCCCCTACAGTGCGCTTGATTCTTTGCTGTGTCTCACGCATGAGAACGAGGCTCCCATTGGAGCCTATGAAATCGCACTTTCAAGAGCACAAGGCTTCCAGGCAATGCGAGGTCGCGTTCGCATTGGGCTTTAATTGTTAATTTTGCGCTCCACTCGTAATCTAGGCCATAATATGCAATGTGCATACAGAATATATGACTAGAGACCCACAAAGCTGTATCTTAACAATTGTAGACTATTATAATAGATTCACAATTCCCCTGCATGGGGAAAGAAGAGAAAGAGAAGAAAAAAGAAAACAAAAAATATACCTGGAAAAGAACAGGACAGATAGGTCAGCACCCAAGTGATACAGGTGGCATGCAGGTGATACATAAAGTAAGAATATATATTTTGACAACTTGGTGCAGCACAAGTGGCAGGAGAGCAGGCAGGATAGGAATTCAGTACAGAAGCCTTGGCACATTGTTGGTACATACAGTAAAAATAGGCGGGCAGGGCAGGGCAGTCACCATGGCAATAGCACAAGAATAAAGGCACATTGGTGATACATGGAGGCCCATTTATCAAGCTCTGTATGGAGCTTGTAGGCCGTATGGAGCTTCTGACTCGCCAGAAACAGCAGTTATGAAGAAGCGGTCTAAAGACCGCTGCTCCATAACCCTGTCTGCCTGCTCTGATGAGGCGGACAGAGATCGCCACAATTCAACCCGATCGGGTTGATTGACACCACCTGCTGGCGGCCGATTGGCCGCGAATCTGCAGGGGGCGGCGTTGCAACAGCAGCTCACAAGAGCTGCTGGTGCAATGCTGAATGCGGACAGCGTATTGCTCTCCGACTTCAGCGATGTCTGTCGGACCTGATCCGCACTGTCCGATCAGGTCCAACAGACATTTGATAAATAGGCCTCATGGAGTAAGAATTACATTTTGACTACTTAGGGCAGCAGCACACATGGGTAGGGAAGACCTCCAGTGCAACAGTACAGGAGCCACGTGACTTTGGTGGTACTTAGAGTAACATTAAACAATTTGACAACTCAGAGCAGCAGCACAAGTGGGTAGAAGGGCAGGTAGGCCAAGCAAATAGGGCAAAAGAGAAGCAGCAGGATATGTTCCCTACTGCCTACGGTAGAGACAGAACATAAGAAAAACATATTAGCCCTCTAGCAGTTGCTGGAGGGATAATAGTGGCTACAAATACAACCACACAGTGTCCACTCCCCTCTGCCCTAGTTCTTCCAGTATGACAATAGACAACTAGGCAGTGTATGTTATGCTGTACTTACGTCAGCTACACATAGAGTACTTACTTGATGACCACAAAATAAATAATTAACATGACAAATGTATTATACTATACAAGGGGCACCCTGGTCGATCCTGTCCTGACATCTAATACTGGTGCTAAGTGACATCTCACTCTGGTGCTACCTGACTGAACCAGGCCTGACATCTCACACCAGTGCTACCTGACTGAACCAACCCTGAAATCTTACACTGGTGTTACCTGATTGTTCCAGCCCTGACATTGTACACTGGTTTTACCTGATTGATCCATCTAAGACATCTAACACTGGGGCTACCTGACTGAACCAGGGATGACATCTAACACTGGTGCTACCTGACTGAACCAGGCCAGACATCTAACACTGGGGCTACCTGACTGAACCAGGCCTGACATCTCACACTGGTGCTACCTGATTGATCCAGCCCTGACATCTCACAATGGTGCTACCTGACTAAACCAGCCCTGACATCTCACACTGGTGCTACCTGATTGATCCAGCTCAGACATCTAACACTGGTGCTACCTGACTGAACCAGGCTTGACATCTAACACTGGGGCTACCTGACTGAACAATGCCTGACATCTCACACTTGTGCTACCAGACTGAACCTTGCCGGACATCTAACACTGGGGCTACCTGACTGAACCAGGCCTGACAACTAACACTGGGGCTACCTGACTGAACAAGGCCTGACATCTCACACTTGTGCTACCAGACTGAACCAGGCCTGACATCTAACACTGGTGCTACCTGACTGATCCAGCCCTGACATCTCACACTTGTGCTACTTGATTGATCCAGCCCTGACATCTCACACTGGTGCTAATTGACTGATCCAACATTGAAATCTTATACTGGTGGTACCATGACATCTTACACAGGTGCTACCTGATTGATCCAGCCTTGATCAAGCGTTAACTGCGCTAGAAGTTCGTATTTTTGCACTCATTGGGTTGCACTGGTATTATGAGTTGAAAGTAAACTGATTTTGCTCGCTCGCTAACTTGATGAGCGCAAAAAGCTGTAGTTTGAATAACACATGGAGAAAAAAATGGAAAAAAAAGTGGGAAAAAATCCTACTCACACTCAAATCCGATCACATATTCTCAAGTGCGCTAACCCGACATGAAAATATGAATATTTCCCATTCAAATGTTCTTCACATACAGGAATATGTTCTATTTATTTTTATATATATATATATATATATATATATATATATATATATATATATATATATATATATATATATATATATATATATATATATATATATATATATATATATATATATATATATATATATATAAATAAATATAAACAAGACAACAACAGGAATACTGCACCCGGTCTCCAGACCCAAAGGTAAGCTGCCAAACTGTTTGCCCAAATAGGATCCTCAATGTCCAAAGACAATAATTCCAGGAACTCTCCAAAGTAAAAGCAGAAAGAAACTTTATTGTTGCTCCATCAATAATGGCTAGATACACATTTCACACATGTATATGGTCAAGACAGGTCAAACATGTTTTGTATGCTTCATATATGTTACTTCCTCAGTGACCATTGTTTTAATCACAGCTCAATAGGCCCTTTTATACACCTTATGTAACTCCACCCCTATTAATTATCCTTAATTAGAAATACATTTAGAAAATTTTTAACTATTTAATTGATATGGAGTGTCAAAACAGAAAAAAAGGAGCATAAACAAGATTAAATTTGAAACACAATAATATCATATGGGATGTCCTAAACAAAACATTTAAAAGATATTCATTTATTTAATAAATAGATTAACATCCCATTCTGAGTTTAACCCTCTTGGTACTCTGGTATCCAACTGGAATATCCAAAAGACTTCCCTTTTTTGAGAATATCTTCTCTGTTGCCCTCTCTGGGGTGTCTAGGGACAACTTGGATACACTGAAAGGTCAAGAGGGAAACATCCAAATTGTGTTCTCTTTTAAAATGCAGAGACACAGGCGTAGTGGACTCAGGATCTTCAATTGACCTGAGATGTTGTAAAAAACGATCTTTCAGGGGGCGTTTAGTGAGCCCAACATACTGCTTGCCACACCCCCTGCAGGTCAAAAGATATATGACAAATGACGTATTGCATGTAGAGTGTTGTCTAATTTGGTATGTTTTACCCGTGGACTGAGAGGTGAAGTCAAGACCAAAAGTGGCAAATGAACATGATTTACACCTAATGCTGCTACATTTAAAGAAACCAGGCTTCAAAGACAGCCAATTTTTCTTCTTATTTAAAGGCAGCATAGAAGGTGAAACCATGTTACCCAGGGTCTTATTTTTGCGTGTAATAAAATGACACCCCTCATGTACTAGATCTCTAAGTGTCTCATCAACTTCCAAAATAGGTAGAGAACTCCTCACAATATTACAAATTTTGTGATATTCCTGACTATAGGTAGTTATAAATTTGGGCTTGTTCTCAGTTTTATCCAATTTAGTTTTTTGTATAAAGAGAGAATCTCTATCCAAATCATCTACTTTGGATTTAGCGTCCAAAAGCAGCTTTTCATCGTAGCCTCTCTCTAAAAAACGGTCTGTCAATTCCTTAGCATGTACCTCATATTTCTCATGCTGGGAACTATTTCGCTTGGCCCTCATATATTGTCCTCTGGGTATGGCAGAGATGGTATGTCTAGGATGGCAAGAGTTTGCATTTAATATAGTATTGCAAGCAATTTATTTACGATATAACTGTACATCAATCTTTTGTTTCTCAAGATTAGGATAAAGCTCAATATCCAGGTAGAAAATCCTCTCCTCACTGCTCTCAAATGTAAAATTTAAGTTCAAATCATTGTCCTGTAAATGTGCTATAAAGAGGGGAACCAAATCCTTGGGACCTCTCCAAACAAAAAGCAAGTCGTCAATATAGCGACCAAAATAGGCAATGTGCTCCTTGAAAGGGTTAGTATCTCCAAAGACGCGGAACAGCTCCCACCAACCGAAATAAAGGTTAGCATATGAGGGCGCAAATTTGGCCCCCATGGCTGTTCCGCGTCTCTGGAGATAGTAATTCCCCTCAAAAAGAAAAAAGTTGTGAGTTAGAAGAAAATGAATTGATTTTAAAATGAATTCTTTTAATTCAATGGTGTAACCTGAGTAGTTGTCCAAAAAACATAATTTATGTAAGAACTTACCTGATAAATTCATTTCTTTCATATTAACAAGAGTCCATGAGCTAGTGACGTATGGGATATACATTCCTACCAGGAGGGGCAAAGTTTCCCAAACCTTAAAATGCCTATAAATACACCCCTCACCACACCCACAAATCAGTTTAACGAATAGCCAAGAAGTGGGGTGATAAGAAAAAGTGCGAAGCATATAAAATAAGGAATTGGAATAATTGTGCTTTATACAAAAAAATCATAACCACCACAAAAAAGGGTGGGCCTCATGGACTCTTGTTAATATGAAAGAAATGAATTTATCAGGTAAGTTCTTACATAAATTATGTTTTCTTTCATGTAATTAACAAGAGTCCATGAGCTAGTGACGTATGGGATAATGACTACCCAAGATGTGGATCTTTCCACACAAGAGTCACTAGAGAGGGAGGGATAAAATAAAGACAGCCAATTCCTGCTGAAAATAATCCACACCCAAAATAAAGTTTAACAAAAAACATAAGCAGAAGATTCAAACTGAAACCGCTGCCTGAAGAACTTTTCTACCAAAAACTGCTTCAGAAGAAGAAAATACATCAAAATGGTAGAATTTAGTAAAAGTATGCAAAGAAGACCAAGTTGCTGCTTTGCAGATCTGGTCAACCGAAGCTTCATTCCTAAACGCCCAGGAAGTAGATACTGACCTAGTAGAATGAGCTGTAATTCTTTGAGGCGGAGTTTTACCCGACTCAACATAGGCAAGAAGAATTAAAGATTTCAACCAAGATGCCAAAGAAATGGCAGAAGCTTTCTGGCCTTTCCTAGAACCGGAAAAGATAACAAATAGACTAGAAGTCTTACGGAAAGATTTCGTAGCTTCAACATAATATTTCAAAGCTCTAACAACATCCAAAGAATGCAATGATTTCTCCTTAGAATTCTTAGGATTAGGACATAATGAAGGAACCACAATTTCTCTACTAATGTTGTTGGAATTCACAACTTTAGGTAAAAATTCAAAAGAAGTTCGCAACACCGCCTTATCCTGATGAAAAATCAGAAAAGGAGACTCACATGAAAGAGCAGATAATTCAGAAACTCTTCTAGCAGAAGAGATAGCCAAAAGGAACAAAACTTTCCAAGAAAGTAATTTAATGTCCAATGAATGCATAGGTTCAAACGGAGGAGCTTGAAGAGCTCCCAGAACCAAATTCAAACTCCAAGGAGGAGAAATTGACTTAATGACAGGTTTTATACGAACCAAAGCTTGTACAAAACAATGAATATCAGGAAGAATAGCAATCTTTCTGTGAAAAAGAACAGAAAGAGCAGAGATTTGTCCTTTCAAAGAACTTGCGGACAAACCCTTATCCAAACCATCCTGAAGAAATTGTAAAATTCTCGGTATTCTAAAAGAATGCCAAGAAAAATGATGAGAAAGACACCAAGAAATATAAGTCTTCCAGACTCTATAATATATCTCTCGAGATACAGATTTACGAGCCTGTAACATAGTATTAATCACGGAGTCAGAGAAACCTCTATGACCAAGAATCAAGCGTTCAATCTCCATACCTTTAAATTTAAGGATTTCAGATCCGGATGGAAAAAAGGACCTTGTGACAGAAGGTCTGGTCTTAACGGAAGAGTCCATGGCTGGCAAGATGCCATCCGGACAAGATCCGCATACCAAAACCTGTGAGACCATGCCGGAGCTATTAGCAGAACAAACGAGCATTCCCTCAGAATCTTGGAGATTACTCTTGGAAGAAGAACTAGAGGCGGAAAGATATAGGCAGGATGATACTTCCAAGGAAGTGATAATGCATCCACTGCCTCCGCCTGAGGATCCCGGGATCTGGACAGATACCTGGGAAGTTTCTTGTTTAGATGAGAGGCCATCAGATCTATCTCTGGGAGCCCCCACAATTGAACAATCTGAAGAAATACCTCTGGGTGAAGAGACCATTCGCCCGGATGCAACGTTTGGCGACTGAGATAATCCGCTTCCCAATTGTCTACACCTGGGATATGAACCGCAGAGATTAGACAGGAGCTGGATTCCGCCCAAACCAAAATTCGAGATACTTCTTTCATAGCCAGAGGACTGTGAGTCCCTCCTTGATGATTGATGTATGCCACAGTTGTGACATTGTCTGTCTGAAAACAAATGAACGATTCTCTCTTCAGAAGAGGCCAAAACTGAAGAGCTCTGAAAATTGCACGGAGTTCCAAAATATTGATCGGTAATCTCACCTCCTGAGATTCCCAAACTCCTTGTGCCGTCAGAGATCCCCACACAGCTCCCCAACCTGTGAGACTTGCATCTGTTGAAATTACAGTCCAGGTCGGAAGAACAAAAGAAGCCCCCTGAATTAAACGATGGTGATCTGTCCACCACGTTAGAGAGTGTCGAACAATCGGTTTTAAAGATATTAATTGAGATATCTTCGTGTAATCCCTGCACCATTGGTTCAGCATACAGAGCTGAAGAGGTCGCATGTGAAAACGAGCAAAGGGGATCGCGTCCGATGCAGCAGTCATAAGACCTAGAATTTCCATGCATAAGGCTACCGAAGGGAATGATTGTGACTGAAGGTTTCGACAAGCTGTAATAAATTTTAGACGTCTCTTGTCTGTTAAAGACAGAGTCATGGACACTGAATCTATCTGGAAACCCAGAAAGGTTACCCTTGTTTGAGGAATCAAAGAACTTTTTAGTAAATTGATCCTCCAACCATGATCTTGAAGAAACAACACAAGTCGATTCGTATGAGACTCTGCTAAATGTAAAGACGGAGCAAGTACCAAGATATCGTCCAAATAAGGAAATACCACAATACCCTGTTCTCTGATTACAGACAGAAGGGCACCGAGAATCTTTGTGAAAATTCTTGGAGCTGTAGCAAGGCCAAACGGTAGAGCCACAAATTGGTAATGCTTGTCTAGAAAAGAGAATCTCAGGAACTGATAATGATCTGGATGAATCGGAATATGCAGATATGCAACCTGTAAATCTATTGTGGACATATAATTCCCTTGCTGAACAAAAGGCAATATAGTCCTTACAGTTACCATCTTGAACGTTGGTATCCTTACATAGCGATTCAATAATTTTAGATCCAGAACTGGTCTGAAGGAATTCTCCTTCTTTGGTACAATGAAGAGATTTGAATAAAACCCCATCCCCTGTTCCGGAACTGGAACTGGCATAATTACTCCAGCCAACTCTAGATCTGAAACACAATTCAGAAATGCTTGAGCTTTCACTGGATTTACTGGGACATGGGAAAGAAAAAATCTCTTTGCAGGAGGTCTCATCTTGAAACCAATTCTGTACTCTTCTGAAACAATGTTCTGAATCCAAAGATTGTGAACAGAATTGATCCAAATTTCTTTGAAAAAACGTAACCTGCCCCCTACCAGCGGAACTGGAATGAGGGCCGTACCTTCATGTGAACTTAGAAGCAGGCTTTGCCTTTCTAGCAGGCTTGGATTTATTCCAGACTGGAGATGGTTTCCAAACTGAAACTGCTCCTGAGGACGAAGGATCAGGCTTTTGTTCTTTGTTGAAACGAAAGGATCGAAAACGATTGTTAGCCCTGTTTTTACCTTTAGACTTTTTATCCTGTGGTAAAAAAGTTCCTTTCCCACCAGTAACAGTTGAAATAATAGAATCCAACTGAGAACCAAATAATTTGTTTCCCTGGAAAGAAATGGAAAGTAGAGTTGATTTAGAAGCCATATCAGCATTCCAAGTCTTAAGCCATAAAGCTCTTCTGGCTAAGATAGCCAGAGACATAAATCTAACATCAACTCTAATAATATCAAAAATGGCATCACAGATGAAATTATTAGCATGCTGGAGAAGAATAATAATATCATGAGAATCACGATTTGTTACTTGTTGCGCTAGAGTTTCCAACCAAAAAGTTGAAGCTGCAGCAACATCAGCCAATGATATAGCAGGTCTAAGAAGATTACCTGAACATAGATAAGCTTTTCTTAGAAAAGATTCAATTTTTCTATCTAAAGGATCCTTAAACGAGGTACCATCTGATGTAGGAATGGTAGTACGTTTAGCAAGGGTAGAAATAGCCCCATCAACTTTAGGGATTTTGTCCCAAAATTCTAACCTGTCAGGCGGAACAGGATATAATTGCTTAAAACGTTTAGAAGGAGTAAATGAATTACCCAATCTATCCCATTCCTTAGCAATTACTGCAGAAATAGCATTAGGAACAGGAAAGACTTCTGGAATAACCGCAGGAGCTTTAAAAACCTTATCTAAACGTATAGAATTAGTATCAAGAGGACTAGAATCCTCTATTTCTAAAGCAATTAGTACTTCTTTAAGTAAAGAGCGAATAAATTCCATCTTAAATAAATATGAAGATTTATCAGCATCAATCTCTGAGACAGAATCCTCTGAACCAGAAGAGTCCAAAGAATCAGAATGATGGTGTTCATTTAAAAATTCATCTGTAGAAAGAGAAGATTTAAAAGACTTTTTACGTTTACTAGAAGGAGAAATAACAGACAAAGCCTTCTTTATGGATTCAGAAACAAAATCTCTTATGTTATCAGGAACATTCTGCACCTTAGATGTTGAGGGAACTGCAACAGGCAATGGTACATCACTAAAGGAAATATTATCTGCATTAACAAGTTTGTCATGACATTTAATACAAACAACAGCTGGAGGAATAGCTACCAAAAGTTTACAGCAGATACACTTAGCTTTGGTAGATCCAGCAGGCAGAGGTTTTCCTGTAGTATCTTCTGGCTCAGATGCAACGTGAGACATCTTGCAATATGTAAGAGAAAAAACAACATATAAAGCAAAATAGATCAAATTCCTTATAAGACAGTTTCAGGAATGGGAAAAAAATGCCAAACATCAAGCTTCTAGCAACCAGAAGCAAATGAAAAATGAGACTGAAATAATGTGGAGACAAAAGCGACGCCCATATTTTTTGGCGCCAAAAAAGACGCCCACATTATTTGGCGCCTAAATGCTTTTTGCGCCAAAAATGACGCAACATCCGGAACGCCGACATTTTTGGCGCAAAATAACGTCAAAAAAATGACGCAACTTCCGGCGACACGTATGACGCCGGAAACGGAAATGAATTTTTGCGCCAAAAAAGTCCGCGCCAAAAATGACGCAATAAAATGAAGCATTTTCAGCCCCCGCGAGCCTAACAGCCCACAGGGAAAAAGTCAAATTTTTGAGGTAAGAAAAAATATGATAATTAAAGCATAATCCCAAATATGAAACTGACTGTCTGGAAATAAGGAAAGTTGAACATTCTGAGTCAAGGCAAATAAATGTTTGAATACATATATTTAGAACTTTATAAATAAAGTGCCCAACCATAGCTTAGAGTGTCACAGAAAATAAGACTTACTTACCCCAGGACACTCATCTACATGTTTGTAGAAAGCCAAACCAGTACTGAAACGAGAATCAGTAGAGGTAATGGTAAATATAAGAGTATATCGTCGATCTGAAAAGGGAGGTAAGAGATGAATCTCTACGACCGATAACAGAGAACCTTATGAAATAGACCCCGTAGAAGGAGATCACTGCATTCAATAGGCAATACTCTCCTCACATCCCTCTGACATTCACTGCACGCTGAGAGGAAAACCGGGCTCCAACTTGCTGCGGAGCGCATATCAACGTAGAATCTAGCACAAACTTACTTCACCACCTCCCTTGGAGGCAAAGTTTGTAAAACTGATTTGTGGGTGTGGTGAGGGGTGTATTTATAGGCATTTTAAGGTTTGGGAAACTTTGCCCCTCCTGGTAGGAATGTATATCCCATACGTCACTAGCTCATGGACTCTTGTTAATTACATGAAAGAAAATATTCTACAGCCTTAATGCCCATGTTGTGGGGAATTCAAGTGTAGAGTGAAGCAACATCCACAGATAAAAAAGAGTAACCTTTTTTCCACTCTAGAACCTCTATCTGTTTAATCACATCAGTGGTGTCCTTTACATAGCTCAATAGATTTAGGACTAAAGGTTGGAGGTATGCATCAATCATTTCCGACAGGGGTTCATTCAGGGAACCAATACCAGCCACAATAGGACGTCCTGCAGAGATCTTTATGGATCTTTGGCAGATAATGAAAAATTGCTGCTCTAGGATATTTAACTGTCAAAAATTCTGCATTTTTTTGTGTTATAACACCTGTATAGACTGCCCAATCAATAATCTCATTCAGATCTCTCTGATATTGGAAAGTAGGATTATAAGGTAATTTTGTATAGACCTCTGTGTCTGAAAGTTGTCTATAAGCTTCAAATAAATAGTCCTTTTTATTCAAAACAACAACTTTCCCTCCCTTGTCTGATCCACGGATCACTATATCATCCATTTTCTGAAGGGACTGTAAGGCTTGGTACTCACATCTACTCAGATTATCACCTTTGTGAGAGTCAAAGTTGACAGTGGCATGTAAATCTTTAAGTTTGAGTTCTACCGTTTTTTGAAAAATATCAATGGCACTAGACCTAGTGCTTACAGGGTAAAAATCAGATTTAGGTTTCAGCATGCCAGTGTCAACCCTGGTAACTTCATCCATATCCTTTTCCTGAACATTGTCCCTAGCCAAAGACAGTAAATCAAGTTCAGCGCATTTGTCGCTAAAATCTGTGATAGTCAAGTGATCTTTACTCACAGAAACAGCTGGAGGTTCAATGTCCAAATCACTGGAACCTGAAAAATGTTTTTTAAGGACTAAAGTCCTTACAAATCTGTTTAAGTCAATAATAGTATCAAACAGATCATAATGTACAGAAGGTACAAAATTCAGGCCCAGTGAGAGGACTTGCTCTTGATGTTTAGTCAGTACATGCTTAGAAAGATGTATAACATTTTTGATACCATCATTCACTGTGGGTACTAAATGTACTTCCTGGCCTGTCCACCCCTCCTCCTCTGAGGATATCTGTGTGTCTTGGTTTGGACTGGAATCTCTACACTCTGTGAATTTTGTTCTATTGAATCTGCGCCCCCCTCTACGTATTTTCTTACTTTTTGTTTCAGGGGGCCCTTCCCGTTTTTTGACTGTGTACTAGTGTCAATTTTTGATTTATCTATGGGGTTATCTAGTACATAAGCACTTGATGTCATTACTTTAGGGACCTGTTCCCCTGAATTTTCAAAATCAGATGTATCATAGTCATATTCGGTGTCAATATCAGCAAAAGTGACCTTTTTAGACATTTGTGATCCCCTTTTCTTGAATAATCTATTTCTCCTTCTATTCTCAGAAAAGTTATACACTTTATCATTCTCATAATCTAACTTATCCCTGAGTATTTTTTGTTTCTTAAATTGCCAAAGATTATGTTTAAAGTCTTCAATGACTTTCTGTATTTTCTCGTCATATAACTTAAACTCAGGCCCCTCTGATAAAGGGCGAATTAATTCTTGCAATTTCTGTTTATCAGTGTTAAGGAGATCAATTAGTGCCAAAGAACATTGTGTCAATACATTATTACATTTCAAAATAAAGTTTGCATCAGTTACATGAAATGAAGGGAATTTCCTAATTCGCAATCCCCTAGGGATGCGTTGTGCTTTTTTATATATATATTAAATGACTTAATGTCCAAATCCAGTCTTGAGTCTTCCTTCAACAATTTGTCCATTTTAAAAAATAAACTATCAATATTAGTATTTTCTTCATTTTCAATCTCATCATTGTTAAATAAGTCCTCACAGTCACTACTGTCCTCTATATCCGGTTTAAAAATAAAACTTGTAGTAGCCATGAAAAAACAGTGTGAAACAAGTTCAGCCGATTAATCTTAAATCATGTAGGCAAGAAATAATACAGTTGCTTTAGTGAAAACGAGAGTATTAGGCAAACAGATAGGATATGGCAGAAAGCAGTCTCTAATGCAGAGTCACACCAATTTTCACAGCGACTAACAGGGCATGAGCAGTGGAAAACATTCAGAGTTGGATAGACAAACTATCAAAGGTGTACAGGTGAATAGGACCGTGCAGCTTACCCCAAAACGATGGATTCTCCTTTCGATACAACAGAGGGCAGTGCTCAGGACCAGAACTCACCACATCAGAGCTAAACAGAAAACCGCCACTACGCTCAGCCGCCTTCACGCTGACTCACGCTGACTCTGTGCTGCCGACCAAACAGATGACGTCATCAACCGGTGCTGAATCCAACGGCGCTCCATCCAACGCCTCCACATACAAACAAGACAACAACAGGAATATAAATATATATATATATATAGTCATGATCCGATCATTGCCGTGTCGCCGCGGCTCCCTCTCTCTCTCCTTTTTCGCCGTGTCACGTTGCCTAGTAAAGGTCTTCCTGTGTCACGCCTCCAAAGTTATCATGGGCCTTTAAATCTCTGGCGGGACTTCTCTCTGGTGCCCGTTTGTCGGATATCACTTCCTAGCTCGTATACTGATTGTGAGTGCCTAATCCTTAAACCTGCTTAAAGAATTTGACCACTGCTTTGCCTGACCATTCTGCTGTCGAATCCTTAAACCTGCTTAAAGGGACATTGACCATTGCCTTGCCTGACTACTCTGTTACCAAATCCTTAAACCTGCTTAAAGGGACATTGACCATTGCTTTGCCTGACTACTCTGTTACCGAATCCTTAAACCTGCTTAAAGGGACATTGACCATTGCTTTGCCTGACCACTCTGCTGCCAAATCCTTAAACCTGCTTAAAGGAACATTGACCATTGCTTTGCCTGACCACTCTGTTGCCGAATCCTTAAACCTTAAACCTGCTTAAAGGGACATTGACCATTGCTTTGCCTGACCACTCTGCTGCCAAATCCTTAAACCTGCTTAAAGGGACATTGACCATTGCTTTGCCTGACCACTCTGTTGCGGAATCCTTAAACCTTAAACCTGCTTAAAGGGACAATGACCATTGCTTTGACTTACCACTCTAATGGATCATCCTCTGCCTGCTTTAAAGTGATACTGACCTCTGTTTTACCTGACTACTGTAACGAAATATCCTCAGCCTGCTTTTAAGTTTCTGTACTTTGTACTCCTACTTCTCATCAAGTATCTGTTCCCGAGGCCCTGCATCATCTGTGAGTACACAGTTTCTTTTCCTGCATACTAACTTTTTTTTCTTTCCTGAGTGGGTCGCGTCCTAGTTTTCTCTCAGTATGCTAGCATGTGTGTCAATTATCACTCTAGCAGTTGGGCCTAATACTGGACTGACTCTATACGGCTGACATATATATATATATATATATATATATATATAAATACAAACAAGTAGAATGGCAGAGAAAACTCTCTGACAAGCCCCACCAGCACTTATATACAGGGATGGGTGACAGTTACACCCAGAAATACGGATATTGCACCAAAAAGCAGCCCTACTCCAAAATGAAGAGAGAAACCTCACCTTTCTATACAAGTAAAAATGAAAACAAAGGTATGAGCTGGCGCTAAAAGTGCAATTGCTGTAAATAAAAAAATAATAAATTAAAATTTATCAATATAAACTAATAAACAGATCTATGTACATAAGAGTATTAGCAACAGCAACAATATCAGAAATGCATAAAAAAAAAATCATAAATGCATCTAAAATTCATAGAACGATCCTGAAATGTTCATAAATGGGTAGGGAAGACCCCCAGTGCAACAGTACAGCCAAGTGACATTTGGTGGTACATAGAGTAATATTAAACAATTTGACAACTCAGAGCAGCAGCACATGTGGGTAGAAGGGCAGGTAGGCCAAGCAAATAGGGCAAAAGAGAAGCAGCAGGATATGTTCCCTACTGCCTACGGTAGAGACAGAACATAAGAAAAACATATTAGCCCTCTAGCAGTTGCTGGAGGGATAATAGTGGCTACAAATACAACCACACAGTGTCCACTCCCCTCTGCCCTAGTTCTTCCAGTATGACAATAGACAACTAGGCAGTGTATGTTATGCTGTACTTACGTCAGCTACACATAGAGTACTTACTTGATGACCACGAAATAAATAATTAACATGACAAATGTATTATACTATACAAGGGGCACCCTGGTCGATCCTGTCCTGACATCTAATACTGGTGCTAAGTGACATCTCACACTGGTGCTACCTGATTGAACCAGGCCTGACATCTCACACCAGTGCTACCTGACTGAACCAACCCTGAAATCTTACACTGGTGTTACCTGATTGTTCCAGCCCTGACATTGTACACTGGTTTTACCTGATTGATCCATCTCAGACATCTAACACTGGGGCTACCTGACTGAACCAGGGATGACATCTAACACTGGTGCTACCTGACTGAACCAGGCCAGACATCTAACACTGGGGCTACCTGACTGAACCAGGCCTGACATCTCAAACTGGTGCTACCTGATTGATTCAGCCCTGACATCTCACAATGGTGCTACCTGACTAAACCAGCCCTGACATCTCACACTGGTGCTACCTGATTGATCCAGCTCAGACATCTAACACTGGTGCTACCTGACTGAACCAGGCTTGACATCTAACACTGGGGCTACCTGACTGAACAATGCCTGACATCTCACACTTGTGCTACCAGACTGAACCTTGCCTGATATCTAACACTGGGGCTACCTGACTGAACCAGGCCTGACAACTAACACTGGGGCTACCTGACTGAACAAGGCCTGACATCTCACACTTGTGCTACCAGACTGAACCAGGCCTGACATCTAACACTGGTGCTACCTGACTGATCCAGCCCTGACATCTCACACTTGTGCTACTTGATTGATCCAGCCCTGACATCTCACACTGGTGCTAATTGACTGATCCAACATTGAAATCTTATACTGGTGGTACCATGACATCTTACAAAGGTGCTACCTGATTAATCCAGCCTTTATCAAGCGTTAACTGCGCTAGAAGTTCGTATTTTTGCACTCATTGGGTTGCACTGGTATTATGAGTTGAAAGTAAACTGGTTTTGCTCACTCACTAACTTGATGAGTGCAAAAAGCTGTAGTTTGAATAACACATGGAGAAAAAAATGGAAAAAAAAGTGGGAAAAAACCCTACTCACACTCAAATCCGATCACATATTCTCAAGCGCGCCAACCAGACATGAAAATATGAATTTCCCATTCAAATGTTCTTCACATACAGGAATATGCTCTATTTATTTATATATATATATATATATATATATTGTATATATATATATATATATATATATATATATAGTCATGATCCGATCATTGCCGTGTCGCCGCGGCTCCCTCTCTCTCTCCTTTTTCGCCGTGTCACGTTGCCTAGTAAAGTGACGCGGTCTTCCTGTGTCACGCCTCCAAAGTCATCATGGGCCTTTAAATCTCCGGCGGGACTTCTCTCTGGTGCCCGTTTGTCGGATATCACTTCCTAGCTTGTATACTGATTGTGAGTGCCTAATCCTTAAACCTGCTTAAAGAATTTGGCCATTGCTTTGCCTGACCATTCTGCTGTCGAATCCTTAAACCTGCTTAAAGGGACATTGACCATTGCTTTGCCTGACCACTCTGCTGCCAAATCCTTAAACCTGCTTAAAGGGACATTGACCATTGCTTTGCCTGACCACTCTGTTGCGGAATCCTTAAACCTTAAACCTGCTTAAAGGGACAATGACCATTGCTTTGACTTACCACTCTAATGGATCATCCTCTGCCTGCTTTAAAGTGATACTGACCTCTGTTTTACCTGACTACTGTAACGAAATATCCTCAGCCTGCTTTTAAGTTTCTGTATTTTGTACTCCTACTTCTCATCAAGTATCTGTTCCCGAGGCCCTGCATCATCTGTGAGTACACAGTTTCTTTTCCTGCATACTAACTTTTTTTTCTTTCCTGAGTGGGTCGCGTCCTAGTTTTCTCTCAGTATGCTAGCATGTGTGTCAATTATCACTCTAGCAGTTGGGCCTAATACTGGACTGACTCTATACGGCTGACATATATATATACACAAACAAACAAGTAGAATGGCAGAGAAAACTCTCTGACAAGCCCCACCAGCACTTATATACAGAGATGGGTGACAGTTACACCCAGATATACGGATATTGCACCAAAAAGCAGCCCTACTCCAAAATGAAGAGAGAAACCTCACCTCTCTATACAAGTAAAAATGAAAACAAAGGTATGAGCTGGCGCTAAAAGTGCAATTGCTGTAAATAAAAAAAATAATAAATTAAAATTAATCAATATAAACTAATAAACAGATCTATGTACATAAGAGTATTAGCAACAGCAACAATATCAGAAATGCATAAAAAAAATCATAAATGCATCTAAAATTCATAGAACGATCCTGAAATGTTCATAAAAGAAATATAAAAAAGTTCATAAAAAATTCATGGAAAGTTCATATAAGTGATGTGCAATCAAAAGTAAAGTGCAATGCACAAATAACCCACACCAGATGGTGACTCCTTCACGTCCCACTGAATGTGCACTTACTTCAGCAACCCTCAACCAATATGAGGTAAGGACAAGCACTGTATCGGTCCACCCATTCCCAGGGTATAAATAGTGATGTCTCTGGATATGAAGTCCTCAGCATGTCTGGCCCCCTAACGTGGAGAGTATCTTCATAAATCAGCTCCAGTCCAAAACACCATCTCAAAGGACCGGGAGACAAGGGAGAAACAAAGCAGAGCAAACTAATAGTGTTATACCGTTTATTAAGTATATAACAAGATAAGATAAAAGAGAAGGGTTATACACCTCAATACTATGAGGTATCAATAAAACTTAAAAGATAATCTCCTCACAAAGAACAATGTACTGAATACAAGTACTTAAACATGACTTCCAAAAAGACACCCAATCTGGGAAAGGCAAGAAGCCTCAATCAAATCAGACCTAAGGGTTTAAATGATTCTAACTCCCTTCTTCATCAGAGGTATACTTACAGCATCCATCTCCGCCATTTAAATATAGATGCTGGAGGCGCCGATACAGAACACACGGAGGCGAAACGAGCTCTTGCGAGTGTTGAGAGTGTGACACGCTTACGTATAATACGTGAACTCCTAGGAGCCGGCTTGGTTACCAGTGGATACGGATGCCGCAAATTTACAAGACCCGCCCAATTTGGCTGTCAAATATATTGCGTCACACTGACAGCAACCTGCTGGGCTGAAATATCAAAAACAAAGAAGCCCATCGGACTCGCAATAATAATTATATATTCATAAGATATCGCAAACTCTGTGATGAAAACAACTGATAAAAAATAATATAAATAAAGCAGATGACTAAAATACCTTAAAATACTAATTATAATAATGTAGTATTTAAAACGACAATATGTTCATTCTTTAAGTGTATATAAAAAAATCAATATTAGTGACAATACTTGGAAAAAATTATTAAAAAAGATGGAAAAAGACCAATGTACAATCTATCTAAAAAATTAATAAATAATGATATTAAAGCTAAATAATAATTTCTAAAAACACAATACAAAAGTGGTCCCCTGGGATTAAACAAGCATCCCATATAGTAATTAAGGGTTAAATTAATGACCCCTATATGGAGTGAAATATAAGTATAATGCTATTGGAACCAAAAGAGGAGGGGACAAAAACATGTACAATACGGATAATCAACGATTACTACAAAAAAGCAGCAATATCTATGTCCTTATTTAGACCAAACTATTGAACGCATGTATCCAAAAGGTTTCCCTCTGTCTAAGAAGGATTCCCCTACTACTCCCTCTACTTCCAGTCTTTACCCTTCTCTAAAATAGTACCTCTTAGACACTTAGAGGCCCATGTATCAAGTTCCGGATGGAGCTTGAGGGTCCGTGTTTCTGGCGAGTCTTCAGACTCGCCAGAAACAGCAGTTATGAAGCAGTGGTCTAAAGACCGCAGCTCCATAATGCTGTCCGCCTGCTCTGAGCAGGCGGACAGAGATCATCGGAATTCAACCCGATCGAGTATGATCGGGTTGATTGACACCCCCTGCTGGTGGCTGATTAGCCACGAGTCTGCAGGGGGCAGCGCTGCAACAGCAGCTCACAAGAGCTGCTGGTGCAATGCTGAATACGGAGAGCGTATTGCTCTCCACATTCAGCGAGTATGTCGGACCTGATCCGCACTGTCGGATCAGGTCCAACATACCTTTGATAAATATCCCCCTTAGGGTCCTGATTATGTACTCAGGTTATCACATGTTCATGCAATCTTTTCTTATAGGGTCTTGTGGTCCTCCCTATATATTGCAGATTACAACTAAATTGTAGTAGATATACCATAAAAGTAGTTTTACAATTTGTAAGAGCATTTAGGTCACACTTTTTATCACGGTGTCCATATCCACTGGTAATCAAGCCGGCTCTTAGGAGTTCATGTATTATACGTAAAAGCGCGTCCCACTCTCAACACTAGTGAGAGCTCGTTCCGCCTCTGTGTGTTCTGTATCGGCGCCTCCAGCATCTATATTTAAATGGCGGAGATGGATGCTGTAAGTATACCTCTGATGAAGAAGGGAGTTAGAATCATTTAAACCCTTCAAAACGCTTTAGCTGATTGAGGCTTCTTGCCTTTCCCAGATTGGGTGTCTTTTTGGAAGTCGTGTTTAAGTACTTGTATTCAGTACATTGTTCTTTGTGAGGAGATTATCTTTTAAGTTTTATTGATATCTCATAGTATTGAGGTTACCGAATGTGAGTTGTATAACTCTCTTCTTTTTATCTTGTTATATACTTAAAAAACGGTATAACACTATTAGTTTGCTCTGGTTTGTGTCTCCCTTGTCTCCTGGTCCTTTGAGATGGTGTTTTGGACCGCAGCTGATTTATGAAGATACTCTCCACGTTAGGGGGCCAGACACGCTGAGGACTTCATATCCAGAGACATCACTATTTATACCCTGGGAATGGGTGGACCGATACAGTGCTTGTCCTTACCTCATATTGATTGAGGGTTGCTGAAGTAAGTGCACATCCAGTGGGACGTAAAGGAGTCACCCCTCACCATCTGGTGTGGGTTATTTGTGGATTCCTCTTTACTTTTGATTGCACATCACTTATATGAACTTTCCATGAATTTTTTTATAAACTTTTTTATATTTCTTTTATGATCTTTTCAGGATTGTTCTATGAATTTTAGATGCATTTATGATTTTTTTTGCTTGCTGCACCTGCCTATGTGTGGCGAGGTGAAAATGGAGTAAAATGTCTCAATTCTGCGTAAGTCCTTGCGCTGAATATGTGATACCGACTGGCGAAGCCAGTTCTATGTTAGTTTATGGGAGTAAAAAATGCGGGAGATGTCTAAAATATACGCCCATAACTTGTCTGATGTGCCGTATATGTGATCGCTCAATTAGACTAAAAATTGTCGGCACTGGATTTTGCACCCGTCGCCACATATCTGATCGCACCCTTTGTTTGTGGTATTTCCAGTGCTCCTAGAGAAACAGAGTATTTTGCAGAACACTGACCCTGCAACTTTCTACAAATATTGTTAACAATATTACAGTTTTACGTGCCTTTAATACATGTAATGTATATGCAAATCATCTGCAATGCAGTGCATAATTGCTGATATATGCTATACATATGTAAAACATTACTTTTAAGTCCCTTTAAAATAGAGTCATTTGAAGAGGGATTAGTAAGTGTTTATTCCCAGGCATAAAGTACATTAAAAATGTATTAAAGACAAAAGCATGTTCAGATGTACAAGATGCAATCAAACATGGCTCCTTAGTTGTTCCTTTAACACTTACTGTTCTCTAGGTATATTGTCTGTAATCTGCTTTCCAGAGATCAGTTATTTATAGAATGTAATCCCACATGCAATTATATACCATTCAGTTCCACATACTGAGAACAGTAAAAAAAACTCCAATCACACTTAAAGGCACAGTAAAGTCACAATTATACATTCATGATTCAGACAGAACATACAATTTTAAACAACTACAATTTACTTCTATTATTTAATTTGCTTCCTTCTCTTGTTATCCTTTGCCGAAAGGTTTATCTTGGAAAGTTTAGGAACAAATTCTGATTGGTGGCTGCATATATAAACTGATTGCCATTGGCTCATCCATGTGTTCAGTTAGAAACCAGTAGTGCATTGCTGATCCTTCAACAAATGATACCAAGACAATGAAGGAAATTTGATGATAAAAGTAAACTGGAAAGTTGTTTAAAATGTACCTAAATCATGAAAGAAAAATGTTGGATTTCATGTCCCTTTAAGAGCAGTAATTAGTCACATCTCAAGCAGGTGAGTTCATGTATGTGCAAATTAAATAAAAATAACATTTCACTGGTTTTGAACATCACAAAATAAATAAATAAGCTTAAACCGAAACCTTTTCTTTATTGTAAAAAAAAAATATGTTTCAATAGTGTTTTTTCATATGCATAATAAACTTTATTAGAGTCTTCTGTGCCTTTAACTACTTACTAGCAAGCTTAGCTAACTGTAATGGGGGCTGCTCCTGTTTATTGGTGGCAATGACCATTTTTGAAAGTCAGAGTGCTAGATTTATCCATAACATTTTCATATTTATGCTCCCACTAAAAGTAAATGGTTTGTTTTTTGCTGCCTGCATTAATTTCTTAAAGGGACAGTCTACTTGAAAATGTTTATTGTTTAAAATGAAAGATATTCCCTTTTTTAGCCATTCCTCGGGTTTACATAACCAACACCATTATATTAATATACTTTTTACCTCTGTGATTACCTTATGTCTAAGCCTCTGCAGAATGCCCCCTTATCTCAGTGCTTGTGACAGACTTGCGTTTTAGCCAATCAGTGCTGACTCCACAGGAGTGAGCACGTTATCTATGGGGGGTAGTTATCAACGTGTCTACTTTACCTGCCTTCGCCGGCCCAATACGCCCGCCTAAGCTCGCCTCACATCGCCGCCGCGGACCTGCAAAAATTCGCCTAAGTTATCAAAAAAGCTGTCAAAAAGCCGCGCACCAAGTACGGGGTGATGAGCAGTGAACTGTGAGAGTTATCACTCATCCGATCTCGCTGCTCTTCGGGCTTTTTTACAGCTTTCTTGCTAGCCTGTCACTAAGCACCCACACTAACTACACTGTTCTACCCCCTATACCGGCACCCCCGGAGCCCCCCGCAACTAAATAAAGTTATTAACCCCTAAATCGCCGCTCCTAGACCCCCCCCGCAACTCTTATAAATGTATTAACCCCTAAACCGCCGCTCCCGGAGCCCACCGCAACTCTTATAAATGTATTAACCCCTAAACCGCCGCTCCCGGACACCGCTGCCACCTACATTATACCTAGTAACCCCTATCCTGCCCCCCCTATACCGTCGCCCTCTATAATAAAGTTATTAACCCCTATCCTGCTGATCCCGCACCTCGCCGCAACTAAATAAATAGTTTAACCCCTAAACCGCCGCTCCCTGACCCCGCCGCAATCTATATTAAATTTATTAACCCCTATCCTGCCCCCCTACACCGTCGCCACCTATAATAAATTTATTAACCCCTATCCTGCCCCCCACTACACCGCCGCCACTGTAATAAAATTATTAACCCCTAAACCTAAGTCTAACACTAACCCTAACACCCCCCTAACTTAAATATTAATTAAATAAATCTAAATAATATTTCTATTATGAACTAAATTATTCCTATTTAAAACTAAATACTTACTTTTAAAATAAACCCTAATATAGCTACAATATAAATAATAATTATATTGTAGCTATCTTAGGATTTATTTTTATTTTACAGGCAAATTTGAATTTATTTTCACTAGGTACAATAGCTATTAAATAGTTATTAACTATTTAATAGCTTACCTAGCTAAAATAAAGAGAAATTAACCTGTAAAATAAAAACTAACCTAAGTTACAATTACACCTAACACTACACTACACTTAAATAAATTATTCCTATTTAAAACTAAATACTTACCTGTAAAATAAACCCTAAGATAGCTACAATGTAATTAATAATTACATTGTAGCTATTTTAGGATTTATATTTATTTTACAGGTAACTTTGTATTTATTTTAGCTAGTTAGAATAGTTATTAAATAGTTATTACCTATTTAATAACTACCTAGCTAAAAGAAATACAAAATTACCTGTAAAATAAATCCTAACCTAAGTTACAATTAAACCTAACACTACACTATCATTAAATTAATTAAATTAATTACCTACAAATAACTACAATTAAATACAATTACATAAACTAACTAAAGTACAAAAAATAAAAAAGCTAAGTTATAAAAAATAAAAAAAATAAGTTACAAACATTTTACAAATATTACAACAATTTTAAGCTACTTACACCTAATCTAAGCCCCCTAATAAAATAACAAACCCCCCTAAAATAAAAAAATGTCCTACCCTATTAAAAAAGTTCAAAGCTCTTTTACCGTACCAGCCCTTAAAAGGGCCATTTGTGGGGCATGCCCCAAAGAATTCAGCTCTTTTGCCTGTAAAAGAAAAATACAACCCCCCCCAACATTAAAACCCACCACCGACTAACCCAAACCCCCCTTAAAATAACCTAACACTAATCCCCTGAAGATCATCCTACCTTGAGTCGTCTTCACTCAGCCGAGCAGCGATGGAACCGAAGAGGAGACCCGGAGCGGCAGAAGTTATCCTCCAAGCGGCGCTAAAGAAATCTTCCATCCGATGAAGTGATCCTCCAAGCGGCGCTGAAGAAGTCTTCCATCCGGGCGATGTCATCTTCCAAGAGTTTCGATCAGCCAATAGAATGCGAGCTCAATCTGATTGGCTGATTGGATCAGCCAATCGGATTGAACTTGAATCTGATTGGCTGATTCAATCAGCCAATCAGATTTTTCCTACCTTAATTCCGATTGGCTGATAGAATCCTATCAGCCAATCGGAATTGAAGGGACGCCATCTTGGATGACGTCCCTTAAAGGAGCCTTCATTCGTTGGTAGTCCGTCGGGAAAGAAGGATGTTCCGCATCGGCGGGATGAAGATTAAAGACCCCGCTTGGAAGATGACATCGCCCGGATAGAAGACTTCTTCAGCGCCTCTTGGAAGATGACATTGCCCGGATGGAAGACTTCTTCAGCGCCGCTTGGAGGATCACTTCATCGGATGGAAGATTTCTTCAGCGCCGCTTGGAGGATAACTTCTGCCGCTCCGGGTCTCCTCTTCGGTTCCATCGTTGCTCGGCTGAGTGAAGACGACTCAAGGTAGGATGATCTTCAGGGGATTAGTGTTTGGTTATTTTAAGGGGGGTTTGGGTTAGATTAGGGGTATGTGGGTGGTGGGTTTTAATGTTGGGGGGTTGTATTTTTCTTTTACAGGCAAAAGAGCTGAATTCTTTGGGCAAGCCCCACAAATGGCCCTTTTAAGGGCTGGTAAGGTAAAAGAGCTTTGAACTTTTTTAATTTAGAATAGGGTAGGGCATTTTTTTATTTTGGGGGGTTTGTTATTTTATTAGGGGGCTTAGATTAGGTGTAAGTAGCTTAAAATTGTTGTAATATTTTTAAAATGTTTGTAACCTATTTTTTTTATTTTTTGTAACTTAGCTTTTTTTTTTGTACTTTAGTTAGTTTATGTAATTGTATTTAATTGTAGTTATTTGTAGTTAATCTATTTAATTTATTTAATGATAGTGTAGTGTTAGGTTTAATTGTAACTTAGGTTAGGATTTATTTTACAGGTAATTTTGTATTTCTTTTAGCTAGGTAGTTATTAAATAGTTAATAACTATTTAATAACTATTCTAACTAGCTAAAATAAGTTACCTGTAAAATAAATATAATTCCTAAAATAGCTACAATGTAATTATTAATTACATTGTAGCTATCTTAGGGTTTATTTTACAGGTAAGTATTTAGTTTTAAATAGGAATAATTTATTAAAGTATAGTGTAGTGTTAGGTGTAATTGTAACTTAGGTTAGTTTTTATTTTACAGGTAAATTTCTCTTTATTTTAGCTAGGTAAGCTATTAAATAGTTAATAACTATTTAATAGCTATTGTACCTAGTTAAAATAAATTGAAAGATGCCTGTAAAATAAAAATAAATCCTAAGATAGCTACAATATAATTATTATTTATATTGTAGCTATCTTAGGGTTTATTTTAAAGGTAAGTATTTAGTTTTAAATAGGATTAATTTAGTTCATAATAGAAATATTATTTAGATGTATTTAATTAATATTTAAGTTAGGGGGGTGTTAGGGTTAGTGTTAGACTTAGGTTTAGGGGTTAATAAATTTATTACAGTGGCGGCGGTGTAGTGGGGGGCAGGATAGGGGTTAATAAATGTATTATAGGTGGCGATGGTGTAGGGGGGGCAGATTAGGGGTTAATAAATTTAATATATGTCGCAGCAGGGTCCGGGAGTGGCGGTTTAGGGGTTAATACATATATTATAGTTGCGGTGGGCTCCGGGAGTGGCGGTTTAGGGGTTAATACATATATTATAGTTGTGGTGGGCTCCGGGAGCGGCGGTTTAGGGGTTAATACATATATTATAGTTGCGGTGGGCTCCGGGAGCGGCGGTTTAGGGGTTAATATGTATAGAGTAGCATGCGGTGTGCTCCGGGAGCGGCGGTTTAGGGGGTAATAACTTTATTTAGTTGCGGCGGTGTAGGGGGGACAGATTAGTGGTGTTTAGACTCGGGGTACATGTTAGGGTGTTAGGTGTAGACAGCTCCCATAGGAATCAATGGGATGTCTGGCAGCAGCGAACATGAACTTTCGCTATGGTCAGACTCCCATTGATTCCTATGGGATCCGCCGCCTCCAGGGCGGCGGATTGAAAACCAGGTACGCTGGGCCGGAAAAGTGCCGAGCGTACCTGCTAGTTTTTTGATAACTAGCAAAAGTAGTCAGATTGTGTGCGGAACATCTGGAGTGACGTAAGAATCGATCTGTGTCGGACTGAGGCCGGCGGATCGAAGTTTACGTCACAAAATTCTACTTTTGCCGGTCTCTAGCCTTTGATAACTAAGGCGAATCAGCCTCGCCACAAATACGCTGCGGAATTCCAGCGTATTTGAGGTTGACGGCTTGATAACTAGGCCCCTATATGTCAAACATGAACTAGTGCTTTGTAGCTGTGAAAAACTGTCAAAATGCATTACGATAAGGGTTTAGAAATCAGCATTTGAGTCTACCTAGGTTTAGTTTTCAACAAAGAATACCAAGGAACAAAGCAAATTTGATTATAAAAGTAAATTGGATAGTTGTTTAAAATTGCATGCCCTATCTGAATCATAAAAGTTTAATTCAGACTAGACTGTCCTTTTAAAGGGACACTGAACCCAAAATTTTTCTTTTGTGATTCAGATAGAGCATGCAATTTTAAACAGCGTTCTAATTTACTCCTATTATCAATTTTTCTTCGTTCTCTTGCAATTTTTATTTGAAAAATAAGGCATCTAAGCTTTTTTTTGGTTCAGGACTCTGGACAGCACTTTTTATTGGTGGATGAATTTATCCACTAATCAGCCAGGATAACCCAGGTTGTTCACCAAAAATGGGCCGGCATCTAAACTTACATTTTTGCATTTCAAATAAAGATACCAAGAGAATGAAGAAAATTTGATAATAGGAGTAAATTAGAAAGTTGCTTACAATTTCATGCTCTATCTGAATCACGAAAGAAAAAATGTGGGTTCAGTGTCCCTTTAAGTAGCTCATACTGCACTAGTATATTTAGGTATTGTAATGTGTAGCAGTGGCACACACACAAAAAAAAATAGCCCTCTAATTGCTTGAACCCCAATCACACTATTAAACCTCAAACTACCCACCACAATTACCCCACACTCACACTCCAAAGACTCCTACAAGACATGGGCAACAATGTGTTCTGTTTTTATATTGCACTTTGAAACTAAATAATTTGGCATAGACTCACAATTAACCTCCCAATCACAAAAACTCTGTAACCTCTAAGACCACCCCCCCCCACACTGCAAATGACCCCTTGCAAGGGACTTCCCATCATAAGGTATCCCCATCCTATGAAACCTCCTACTGCAAATGACTCCCACCCACCTAAAACACCCAATTCCTAAGTGCACCCTAAACACTAAGGGCTCCCTTTATTAAGCAGTGGATGCTGCTTCGTAGCCCCATCGTTTCTGGCCCGCTTCAAATGGAAGTTAAAAAGCAGTGGTCTTAAGACCGCTGCTCCTTAACTTGCCTGACACCGATCTAGGTGATTGACAGCCCCTGCTAGCGGCTGATTGGCTGCCAGTGAGCAGGGGCTGGCATTGCACAAGCATTTCACTAGAAATGCCTGTGCAATGTTAAATGCCGACAGCATATGCTGTCTGCATTTAGCGAGATCGAGCGAACATGATTCGCTACCTCGAATTATGTCCGCTCGACTATTAATAAATCTACCCCTACTAAGACTGCCTTCCCTAAAATATAAAAAAAGTATTAAAAATACCCCAAAAAATTTATGAAAGGTCCTCCCTAGAAACCCCCAGACAAATTTACTCCCCAACCCAAGTGCTCATATTTGTAACTGGAACGGGTTCCTCTTCTCTCTTCTACTTGTTATAACATTGTTCAGGCACTCCTTTTATTTCTATTGACAGATTTAAATTTAAATCATCTAATAGAAAATACTATTTATCCTATTGGTTGATTTGAAAATAGGATCACTTCATATTATTATTAACTTAACTAACCAATAAGATGCAAGTCATTGAATACAAAAAAAAAATATTTAAAAATAATTGTATTAAGCATTAAAAAAAATCTTTATAAAAATGATTTATTCCAAGTCTTTGCTCAGACCTTTGGGATTCAGAGTTCTAAAGTTATAAATCCACTTCATCTCAGTCTTTCCCAGTAGATTTAAAACATAGAGGGTGCAATGCCGCCCCCTGCAGACTCGTGGCCAATCAGCCGCCAGGAGGGGGTGTCAATCAACCTGATCGTACTTGATCGGGTTGAATTGTGGCAATTCCTGTCCGCCTCATCAGAGCAGGCAGACAGGGTTATGGAGCAGCGGTCTTTAGACTGCTGCTCCATAAATTTTGTTTCTGGCGAGTCTGAAGACTCGCCAGAAACACAGACTCTCAAGCTCCATACAGAGCTTGATAAATGGGCCTCTTAATCTCCTCTCCAATGTGGTTAAACTACTCTAATACCCATAAACTTGATGATATGGTTGGGTTTAATACCTTGTGCTGAGCTAACAGCCATGAAGCCATTCTATAACAGTGATAGCCTGCAAACCAATTTAATATTTTCGCCACCAAGAATATATAAATATTCAGCAATCAGTATTGTAAGAAGTGTTTTTGTGTTTTGATAACAAGTCTGAAGATCATCATAATTTTTGTGTACATAATTTGTATAAGTTCCTTACGGACAATAGCAAAAGTGAAACAAATAAGAAGCTTTTCAATGGTTATGTCCCTTGGCTAAAAAAAACAATGCAACCAAAATTACATTTAAAATTCATGTAAAATGGGGGAACTTCCGGGCAGCGGCCATGTTCAGTCGCATAGCTACATGCTGCTACATCTTTTCGTTGATAATTTTAAAAATCTACCCTTTTGCAGATCAATCCATGTAACTATTTACAAGAGCTGTTTTATATCTTGGAAGCCACAACTTTTTATACTTAAGGTTATAGGAATCGCTGCTGGCATCAGCGCCTGGAGCCCTTATAAGAACTTGGCCTTTTCTATACCCCCGGCATGGTGCCCTCAACCCTCTCGTTACTACAGTTCTATGTGGAAAACCATGGAGTGTGCTATTGATATTTCAAGGGAGCTGAATCACCTACTAGTGGAACATCACGCTGCATTTGAGAACATTGTACACACAGCATTCGAACTCAAGGGCAACCACCTGCCCCATGCAGTCACCCAACTTGAGCCTGTTCTAACGGAACGAGAGAGTAATAATATTCTGTGACCCCAGCGCTCCACTGGCACTCAGAACAGCAGCGAGAGACCAATAGAACCCTGAACCAAGCTGCCCGTGGTGTAATATGGGGAGATAGCCAACGCGCACATCAGTGTTTCTGTGAACATTGCTGCTGTACCATGAGTCATTCACAATGATGTAGTTGTAAACCAACAAACCCTCTCATCTAATCAGAGAACTGAACTATATACCCAGGGAACTATTGCAATTCAAATGGAAGACAGGCATCGAATTGACCGTACTAGGGAACTATTTTCCTATGTTACTTGCCGATGTGGGGTAGATATGGAATGCACTTCATGGGGCTTTTACTTATTCCCTGCTTTGTTATAGTGTTCCGATATAGGTTCAGTTTGTGTTAAATGATCATATTTCCTATTTCCTATGACCTGTTTCCTATTGTTTTATAATTTCCCACTGGGACATGCTCATACTTTACATATAGCCCTGCTCTTTTAATGTTCACAGCAATAAGCTTCTACATTCGTTTTTTTAACTTACACCCTGGAGTACAGGATAGTCGTTAAGCCCTACTACCCCTACCCTATCTCATCTCTTTAACCAATCTCTTACCGCTGGCACATTTCCAGATACATTAAGGCATGCGTCAATCATACCAATCCTAAAAAAGGCCTTGCTCGACCCCTCCACCCCTTCTAACTATCGACTAGTCTCCTTACTTCCCTTTGCTTCAAAATTATTGGAATGACTGGTCTACAATCAGCTTACTCAATTTCTCACACCTAACTCCTTACTTGATCCACTACAATCTGGTTTCCGCCCTAAACAATCAACAGAAACTGCTCTTGCTAAAGTAACAAATGACCTTTTATCAGCTAAAGCAAAAGGCCACTACTCTCTATACACCCTCCCTTGGAAAACTTATAGCATCCTTTGGATTCCAGTACCACTTATAAGCAGATGATACCCAAATCTATCTTTCCTCTCCTGATATCTCTCCCTCTTTACTCAACCAGATTTCCAACTGCCTCTCTGCAATTTACTCTTGGATGTCTTCACACTACCTCCAACTCAATCTGTCCAAAACTGAGCTGCTTCTTATTCCCCCCTCTTCGAGACATCCAACATCTGACATTTCTCTGACAGTTGGAGACTCTATTCTCAACACCTCACCCCAGGTCCGCTGTCTTGGGGGTCACACTAGACTCAGAGCTCACATTAAACCCATATATACAAGCGCTTACCAAATTCTGCCGTTCACACCTATGCAACATTTCCAGAATTCATCTCTTCCTTACTCAAAAAACGACAAAAATACTTTTTCATTCCCTCATTTTGTCACGCATTGATTATTGCAACCTACTCCTAAATGGCCTTCCAAAACACTGCCTCTCCTCCCTCCAATCTATTATGAATGCTTCTGCTAGACTCATCCACCTAAGTTGCCAATCTACATCAGCGACTCCACTCTGCCAGTCTCTACACTGGCTACCCATAAACTCCAGAATACAGATTAAAGTATTAACCCTAACTTACAAAGCACTAAACAGTCTAACTCCCAACTATATTTCCTCTCTTATCGTGAAATATTCCCCATCCCGTCCTCTTCAATCAACCTCTGACCTACGTCTCTCCACTCCTGTTATCTCTACGTCCCACTCCCACCTCCAAGACTTTGCATGTGCTGCTCCTGTCCTCTGGAACTCTCTACCCCGCTCCATAAGACTGTCTCCAACCTTGTATAGCTTCAGACGCTCCTTGAAAGCCCACCTATTCAGAGAGGCATACCATATTTCCTCCATCCATCATCCGAGCTAAACTAATACATGAACTGCCTGACTCACTACTGCAACTACAACTGATGTAACAAGCTACCACAACCTTATGTCTCTGCACCCTAAACCTGTAGACTGTGAGCTCTCCGGAGCAGGGCCCTCTTCCTCCTGTACTATATTTGTTTAGTTTTATGTTTTGTATTTTTAGCAAAAATGTCATTCTATACCCCTATCATTGTACCCAGCACTACAGAATTTGGTGGCACTATACAAATAAATGATAATAATAATAATATTCCTAAAGCTCTAGTTTAGCATTTTGAACTGACGCGTGTTTCCAGTGGCCGGGGCAGCATAATGTCTATTTTTTTGCCAATAAAGTTTGATACTGGAGCTTTGGAAATAGCGTTTACTCTTTCACAAACTCTAAAGTCCACATCTATAAGCTTTACATCTTCTTTTATGAACATCTAAGGTATACCATTATTGTAATGTCTGTAGCTAATCCTGTACTGTGGTATGATTGTAATATCATGTAGAAGACTATTTAACCCCCTCTGTGCTGGTGGCAGATGTATCTCCCATACTATAAATTTGATACTATTTGGTTGGGCCCCTTTCATGTTGCCTCTGACTCCCTTATATGCCTTTTAACTCCTGTAGTTAACTCTCTTATTCTAAGCGTATCTCCACTCCATATTAAGCATTAAAAAGTTTTTCTTTAGCTACATCTGAGGCAGAGCCCTATGTATAACCTCTCTAATTACTTGTTGATACAGCAAAATAAAACTAAATCCTGAGGTCCAGACATTGAGACCCAAAACAAAGTGGTCTCCTATAGTTAAGATAACCTTCTGTTTTTTATCATTTACTACATATGGTATGAGGTCCAAGAGTGGTCTTTTGAAAAGGTAAGAAGGTTTTTACAGCAACTGTAAATATTACTAGCTTTATGACATATGGATAGCAGACATTGTTTATTACTTATGCAATTTTAATATGTAACCTATTCAATGAACCTTGTTGCAAGCAATTTTAGAATGCAAATGTAAAAGGCTGTAATACTTTATTTGTATGCCAAAACTTTACCTCAAATAAAAATAAAAAAATAAAAAATTCATGTAAAATGTGTATTTTGTATAAAAGTCTGTTGAAAAGCAATGTTTAATGTCTAATGTAAAATTTAGTTTTATGTCTCTTTATTGAATAGGTTGTCTATCAGAAATTCAGCATTTTAAAGTGTGTGTTTATTTTTAGAAGGAAGAGCCGTAGCGAATAATGTCTGCTCGACCTCGCTAAATGCTGACAGCATACGCTGTCGGCATTTAACATTGTACAAGCATTTCTAGTGAAATGCTTGTCCAATGCTGCCCCCTGCTCACTGGAAGCCAATCGGCCGCTAGCAGGGGCTGTCAATCATCCCGATCGTATCGGATCTGGATGATTTCAGTCCGCCACCTAAAAGGTGGCTGAGTAGTTAAGGAGCAACGATCTTATGACCGCTGCTTCTTAACTTCCGTTTCTGGCAGACCAGAAATGATGGGGCTTTGATGCAGTATCCGCTGCTTAATAAATCGACCCCAGAGTGTTAACATGTACTGTATTATCTTCCAACAATCTTTGCTCATGTGCAAATAAACCAAACAAATCAATGTGGTAGTGTAGCCCACTGTACTCTTTTTTCATAAAAAGGAACTTGGAGGATAAAAGTATTTCTGTGACAATTCTAAATTGTAGGTAAATTTTGCTTTTTTTCATATTGTCAAATCTAATAAGTTCATGTTGATTATCGCCCTGCACCTATATACACACTGCTTGTTACTACTAACAATTGTATGGTTTAGTGTTATCTTACCACTACCAAGTTACCTCAGGAAGTGACAAAAGCTAACAATACAGGAGTGAATCAATCATTCTGTAATTGAGTGACAACTACACTAACAGTACTGAAGATTCACAGAGATCCCACAATAAGCATGGATGTTTCCGTTACAAAATTAAAAAAAATTTTTTAACACCGTTACCTCCGTAATTGTACCTTAAAGTGAAGGCAAATTTTGATGAAATAGTGCCTGGTTTCACACCTTAGGACCTGAATCAAGGTGTTTGTGAGATCAGGTGTCTGGTGTAAAATTTCAGTGTGCAAGCGGGTGTGTAATCTCAGAAACAAACAGATGTGGATGCAGCTCAGTTGGCAAGGGGGAAATCCGTGATTCACCTCCCAAAACGAAATGCTGTGGAAAACAAAAGAGAAAACAAGCGCAACACCACTCTAAGGGTAACAATTTTAATGTTCACATGCAAAGCGCAATGTAAAAACAAACGTTACAAAATTAAGAACAATATGTGCACTTTCCTAGGTCCGTCGTTTGAATCCTGCAATGTCAAAGTACGATCATGGCTTTGTTATTTTAGGTGAGCAGCACAACGCTAGGACATAGTGTTTGCATCTGATTGGACGCACCGGCTGTTCCGCTCACCTGAAATAACAAAGCCGTGATCATACTTTGACACTGCAGGATTCAAACGGTGGACCAGACCTAGGAAATCAATGCAAATTCGGCACTATCTGACTACTTTTGCTAGTTATCAAATTTCTACCAGGTACGCTCGCCACTATTCCAGCCCAGCGTACCTGGTTTTCAATCCGCCACCCTGGAGGCGACGGATGTCATAGGAATCAATGGGAGTCTGAAAGCAGCGAAAGCTCATGTTCGCTGCTGCTCGATATCCCATTGCTTCCTATGGGAGAAAAAAAGTAACGTTTACACCTAACACCCTAACATGTACCCCAAGTCTAAACACCCCTAATCTGCCACCCCTACACCTCCGACAAATACATTATACTTATTAATCCCTAATCTGCCGCTCCCGACACCGCCGCCACCTACATTATATTTATTAACCCCTAATCTGCCGCTCCCGACACCGCAGCCACCGCCCTAAACCCCTCGCCTCCCACATCACTAGCACTTACTAAACCTATTAACCCCTAACCCGCCAGCCTCCCACATCGCCATAAACTAAATTTAACTATTAACCCCTAAACCTAACAACCCGCTAACTTTATATTAAATATTAACTCATCCCTATCTTATAATAAATTTAAACTTACCTTTAGATTTAAATTAAACTATATTAAACTACTAATTAATCTACCCTAACTATTATACTAAATTACATTAAACTATATTAAATTAATAATTAATCTACCCTAACTGTTATACTAAAATTATATTAAACTATATTGAACTAATAATTAATCTACCCTAACTTTTATACTAAATTACATTAAAGTATATTAAACTAATAATTAATCTACCCTAACTTTTATACTAAAATTTCATTAAACTACAAATTAAATTAACTATATTATATATTTAAACACCTAACCCTACTCAAATAATTTAAATCTACACAAAAAAAATTACTAAATTACAATAAACTAACAACTAAGTTACAATAAACTAACAACTAAGTTACAAAAAATAACAAACACTAAGTTACACAAAAAAATAAACACTAAGTTGCAAAAAATAAAAAAGAAATTATCAAAGATTTAAACTAATTACACCTAATCTAAGGGACCTATGAAAATAAAAAAGCCCCCCCAAAATAAAAAAACCCCTAACCTACAATAAACTACAAATAGCCCTTAAAAGGGCCTTTTGCGGGGCATTGCCCCAAAGAAATAAGCTCTTTTACCTGTAAAAAATATACAAACACCCCCCAACAGTAAAACCCACCACCCACACAGCCAACCCCCCCCCCCAAATAAAAACCTAACTAAAAAAAACCTAAGCTCCACATTGCCCTGAAAAGGGCATTTGTATGGGTATTGCTCTTAAAAGGGCATTTAGCTCTATTGCAGCCCAAACCCTAGTCTAAAACTAAAACCCACCCAATAAACCCTTAAAAAATCCTAACACTAACCCCTGAAGATTCACTTACAGTTTTGAAGATCCGACATCCATCCTCCAAGAAGCCGGCAGAAGTCTTCATCCAAGCGGCCGAAGTCCCTTAGATTCCGATTGGCTGATAGAATTCTATCAGCCAATCGGAATTAAGGTTAAAAAAATACTATTGGCTGTTGCAATCAGCCAATAGAATGTGAGCTCAATCATATTGGCTGATTGATCAGCCAATAGGATGAATGCTCAATCCTATTGGCTGATTGCAACAGCCAATAGGATTTTTTCAACCTTAATCTTGGATGACGTCATTTAAAGGAAACTTCATTCGGGAAGAAGACGTCGAACAAAGAGGATGCTCCATATTGGATGTCTTGAAGATGGAGCTGATCCGTGCCGGATGGATGAAGATAGAAGATGCCATCTGGGTGAAGACTTCTGCAGGCTTGGAGGAAGACTTTGGCCACTTGGGTGAAGACTTCTGTTGGCTTTTTGGAGGATGGATGTCGGATCTTCAAAACTGTAAGTGAATCTTCAGGGGTTAGTGTTAGGATTTTTTAAGGGTTTATTGGGTGGGTTTTAGTTTTAGATTAGGGTTTGGGCTGCAATAGAGCTAAATGCCCTTTTAAGGGCAATGCCCATACAAATGCCCTTTTCAGGGCAATGGGGAGCTTAAGTTTTTTTAGTTAGGTTTTTATTTGGGGGGATTGTGCGGGTGGTGGGTTTTACTGTTGGGGGGTGTTTGGATTTTTTTTACAGGTAAAAGAGTTTATTTCTTTGGGGCAATGCCCCGCAAAAGGCCCTTTTAAGGGCTATTTGTAGTTTATTGTAGGTTAGGGGGGGGTTTATTTTGGGATTTGGGGGGGCTTTTTTATTTTCATAGGGCCCTTAGATTAGGTGTAATTAGTTTAAATCTTTGATAATTTCTTTTTTTATTTTTTGTAACTTACGGCTAGATTTAGAGTTTTGTCGGTAACGACCCGCGTAGCTAACGCTGACTTTTTTCTGGCCGCACCTTTAAAATAACTCTGGTATTGAGAGTCCACAGAATGGCTGCGTTAGGCTCCAAAAAAGGAGCGTATAGCATATTTAATGCAACTTCAACTCTCGATACCAGAGTTGCTTACGGACGCGGCCAGCCTCAAAAACGTGCTCCTGCACGATTCCCCCATAGGAAACAATGGGGCTGTTTGAGCTGAAAAAAAACCTAACACCTGCAAAAAAGCCGCGTTCAGCTCCTAACGCAGCCCCATTGTTTCCTATGGGGAAACACTTCCTACGTCTGCACCTAACACTCTAACATGTACCCCGAGTCTAAACACCCCTAACCTTACACTTATTAACCCCTATTCTGCCGCACCTGCTATCGCTGACCCCTGCATATTATTTTTAACCCCTAATCTGCTGCTCCGTAAACCGCCACTACCTACATTATACCTATGTACCCCTAATCTGCTGCCCCTAACCCCTATATTATATTTATTAACCCCTAATCTTCCCCCCTCAACGTCGCCTCCACCTGCCTACACTTATTAACCCCTAATCTGCCGAGCAGACCACCCGCTATTATTATAAAGTTATTAACCACTAATCCACCTCACTAACCCTATAATAAATAGTATTAACCCCTAATCTGCCCTCCCTAACATCGCCGACACCTAACTTCAATTATTAACCCCTAATCTGCCGACTGGAGCTCACCGCTATTCTAATAAATGTATTAACCCCTAAAGCTAAGTCTAACCCTAACACTAACACCCCCCTAAATTAAATATAATTTTAATCTAACGAAATTAATTAACTCTTATTAAATAAATTATTCCTATTTAAAGCTAAATACTTACCTGTAAAATAAATCCTAATATAGCTACAATATAAATTAATGATATTATAGCTATTTTAGGATTAATATTTATTTTACAGGTAACTTTGTATTTATTTTAACCAGGTACAATATCTATTAAATAGTTAAGAACTATTTAATAGCTAAAATAGTTAAAATAATTACAAATTTACCTGTAAAATAAATCCTAACCTAAGTTACAATTAAACCTAACAGTATACTATCAATAAATAAATTAAATACAATTCCTACAAATAAATACAATGAAATAAACTAACTAAAGTACAAAAAATATCGGAACAGCCAATAGAATGCGAGCTCAATCTGATTGGCTGATTGGATAAGCCAATCGGATTGAACTTGATTCTGATTGGCTGATTCCATCAGCCAATCAGAATATTCCTACCTTAATTCTGATTGGCTGATAGAATCCTATCAGCCAATCGGAATTCGAGGGACGCCATCTTGGATGACGTCATTTAAAGGAACCGTCATTCGTCGTTCAGTCGTCGGCCAGGATGGATGTTCCGCGTCGGAGGTCTTCAGGATGCTGCCGCTCCGCTCCGGATGGATGACGATAGAAGATTCCGCTTGGATGAAGACTTCAATCGGATGGAAGACCTCTTCTGCCCCGCTTGGATGAAGACTTCTACCGGATGGAGGACCTCTTCTTGCTCCGCTTGGATGAAGAATTTGGCTCGGCTGGGTGAAGACGACTCAAGGTAGGGAGATCTTCAGGGGCTTAGTGTTAGGTTTATTTAAGGGGGGTTTGGGTTAGATTAGGGGTATGTGGGTGGTGGGTTGTAATGTTGGGGGGGGGGGTATTGTATGTTTTTTTTTACAGGCAAAAGAGCTGAACTTCTTGGGGCATGCCCCGCAAAGGGCCCTGTTCAGGGCTGGTAAGGTAAAAGAGCTTTGAACTTTAGTAATTTAGAATAGGGTAGGGCATTTTTTTATTTTGGGGGGCTTTGTTATTTTATTAGGGGGCTTAGAGTAGGTGTAATTAGTTTAACATTGTTGTAATATATTTCTATATATAATATTTGTAAATATTTTTTTATTTTTTGTAACTTAGTTCTTTTTTTTTTTTTGTACTTTAGTTAGTTTATTTCATTGTATTTATTTGTAGGAATTGTATTTAATTTATTTATTGATAGTGTAGTGTTAGGTTTAATTGTAGATAATTATAGGTATTTTATTTAATTTATTTATTGATAGTGTAGTGTTAGGTTTAATTGTAACTTAGGTTAGGATTTATTTTACAGGTAAATTTGTAATTATTTTAACTATTTTAGCTATTAAATAGTTCTTAACTATTTAATAGCTATTGTACCTGGTATTTAGCTTTAAATAGGAATAATTTATTTAAGAAGAGTTAATTTCGTTAGATTAAAATTATATTTAATTTAGGGGGGTGTTAGTGTTAGGGTTAGACTTAGCTTTATGGGTTAATACATTTATTAGAATAGCGGTGAGCTCCAGTCGGCAGATTAGGGGTTAATAATTGAAGTTAGGTGTCGATGATGTTAGGGAGGGCAGATTATGGGTTAATACTATTTATTATAGGGTTAGTGAGGCGGATTAGGGGTTAATAACTTTATTATAGTAGCGGTGCGGTCCGCTCGGCAGATTAGGGGTTAATAAGTGTAGGCAGGTGGAGGCGACGTTGAGGGGGGCAGATTAGGGGTTAATAAATATAATATAGGGGTCGGCGGTGTTAGGGGCAGCAGATTAGGGGTACATAGCTATAATGTAGGTGGCGGCTCTTTTCGGTCGGCAGATTAGGGGTTAATTATTGTAGGTAGCTGGCAGCGACGTTGTGGGGGGCAGGTTAGGGGTTAATAAATATAATATAGGGGTCGGTGGTGTTAGGGGCAGCAGATTAGGGGTACATAAGTATAATGTAGGTAGCGGTCGGCAGATTAGGGGTTAAAAACATTTAATCGAGTGGCGGCGATGTGGGGGGGGCCTCGGTTTAGGGGTACATAGGTAGTTTATGGGTGTTAGTGTACTTTAGAGCACAGTAGTTAAGAGCTTTATGAACCGGCGTTAGCCCAGAAAGCTCTTAACTACTGACTTTTTTCTGCGGCTGGAGTTTTGTCGTTAGATTTCTAACGCTCACTTCAGCCAAGACTCTAAATACCGGAGTTAGAAAGATCCCATTGAAAAGATAGGATACGCAATTGACGTAAGGGGATCTGCGGTATGGAAAAGTCGCGGCTGAAAAGTGAGCGTTAGACCCTTTTTTGAATGACTCCAAATACCGGCGGTAGCCTAAAACCAGCGTTAGGAGCCTCTAACGCTGGTTTTCTCGGCTACCGCCATACTCCAAATCTAGGCCTTAATGTTTATTTTTTTGTGTAACTTAGTGTTTGTTATTTTTTGTAACTTAGTAATTTTTTAGTGTAGATTTAAATTATTTGAGTAGGGTTAGGTGTTTAAATATATAATATAGTTAATTTAATTTGTAGTTTAATGTAATTTTAGTATAAAAGTTAGGGTAGGTTAATTATTAGTTTAATATAGTTTAATGTAATATTAGTATAATAGTTAGGGTAGATTAATGAATAGTTTAATATAGTTTACTGTATTTTTATTATAATAGTTAGGGTAGGTTAATTATTAGTTTAATATAGCTTAATTTAATTTTAAAGGTAAGTTTAAATGTATTATAAGATAGGGATGAGTTAATATTTAATATAAAGTTAGCGGGTTGTTAGGTTTAGGGGTTAATAGGTTAATTTAGTTTATGGCGATGTGGGGGGCTGGCGGTTTAGGGGTTAATAACTTTATTTAGTTGCGGTGGGCTCCGGGAGCGGTGGGATAGAGGTTAATAACATAATGTAGGTGGCGGCGGTGTAGGGGGCAGCAGATTAGGGGTTAATAACATAATGTAGGTGGCGGAATAGGGGTTAATAACTTTATTAGAGTGGCGGTGGGCTCCTGGGAGCGGCGGTTTAGGGGTTAATAACTTTATTTAGGTACGGCGGGGTCGGGGAGCGGCAGGATAAGGGTTAAACAGTTTAGTATAGTGGCGGTGTTTAGTGACAGTATACAAATAAAGCTGGGAAAAAGCCGAATAGCTGCGAGATCGATGACTGTTAGTTAACAACAGTCCGCTGCTCATCGCTTCGTACTTGGTGCACGGCTTTTTGACAGCTTTTTTGTTAAATATGGAGAGTGTATTCAGGTCCGGGGCCGCGATGTTAGGCGATGTCAGGCGAGCGTATTGGTGCCGTCGAATGCAGCACAGTTGATGGCTTGATAAGTATTCCTCACAGCCTCTACACTGTAGTAAAAGTGCCCTGCAATCTATTTAAACCACTAGATAATGCTAGCAAGCCTACTGGTCTCTGCTGCACAACACACTTTACAAACAGGTCAATAATATGTGCTGCACAGCAAATGATAATAAACTCGTCCTTTTTAAATGTATTACCATTGTCTACCTCTTTACTAACCTCCATCTACATTTGCACCTGAGTGCCTACCTGCCTACTCACCCACCATTCTATCATAGTACAGAAAGCTGCATAGATGTTATCTGCAGTTTGGCTCTCATAATAAATTATCAATACCATAGCTGTTCTTTAGAAGCATGTAAACTCCTTCCCTGGGGGTGTTAAGTTTTTGCTGTCATAGATAGAAAGGCATGTTGCCTACTAGGACCATTCCATATTGCGGTGGTGAAGTTCAATTCTGTCCTTATACTTTTGCCAGCTCTTCCTTTACCACCTTCAGACAGAAACAACAGAGGTATTATGTTTTTACTGAAGATGGTGCGAGAGGGTATGTAGCATGGGGGGGGGGGGGGGCACATAAAAGCTTTTTAAAGGGTTTACCTTCTACCACCAAAAAGGAAGCACCTCAACTTTGCTTTTTTGTCATCTGTTTCAAAATACCCCTTGAACAGAATCTCCTAAAGTCCTCAAAAGTAAACTGATAGCTACAGCCTTTCCAAGATGCTTATCTGCTGCTGCTTGAGGACAAGGAAGCTTCAACAAGCCCTCTGCTCTGGTCACTTCTGCTGTTCATTCTGGCATTAGTAGTAGCTGTTCTTATAGGGGGGCAGGCAATTGTTATGCTGCTATAGCTGTCACTTCTACCAGTTGTGCCACTTTCTAGACTAAGCAGTACTGCCAAGTGCCGTGTGAGTGTGGGTGCTGGCACTTTCATGACTTTGTAAGATTTTTTTACACCTTCCCCAAACGACCCACATCCTTTTCACACAACTTGCACCATGCACCCGTCTCCTACACTTTTAAAATGTCCCCACATCTTTTATTGGTGGCACCCACCCACTGCAGACCTACATAAAAAGAAGTGATGCTTTACCACTTATTTTCAGAGCCATCTGAATAGCAAAACACCTGTAAAACATTTTTTTCTGTAAATGACACAACATACAACATAGATGTTTCTGGCTCTTCATGCACATGTAGATTTGTTACACTTTGCTGCAATCAAAAGCAGTGCCATATGTCCCTAAACATTAAGATTTGCTATGTTTTTTTAAAAGTTTAGTACTTGGTACTTTTTTACTTTTAAAGTTGGTAATAACCAGTTTTATGAATCAATAAAGCAAGCAATGATGTGTACAACCAGGACCGGACTGGGAATAAAACGCCCGGGAAAAATATGAAGACCAGCTCTATAGAATGCACGTCCTATTTTTCTCAAAGGAGATTACCGGTGATATTCATTCCCCAAATATTATTTTCAGAATTAAATATTACTTTGTATTAAATAAAAGTGCCAGATTGTTGTTATTTAGGCATCTTACAACCTAATTGCATCCATTAATCACCCCTTTAAATTGTAGCTTTCCAGCCCCAGCTGCTGCAGCCCACTGGGAAATCTGCTGTTATCCTGGTAGACCAATCCGGACTGGTGTACAACTACATAATTTTAGATTTGCAGTTTAATAGATCATTCACATCAAAGTATCAGTAAGAAAATGAAATGCTTCATTTTCAACACTAGTTTTAAGGGAAAACAAAACACTTGAAACAGTTTACTTTCTAGCCAAAGACTACATAAAACTCAGCAACAAAGTTTTCATGAATCTGAGTTGCCCTAAATTACATTTTAAATCAACATTTCATCAAAAGGCTACACAATTTATTGGCACTTTTCCCAGAATCTTTGACCTTCTGAATCTTTTCCAGCAAACATTGCACTTTTCTAATTCTGTCTGTTTTTATAGAGGTTAAGAAAACACTCTTATCAAAAATTAACTTGATATAGACATTTTGCAGGAAATTTACCAACTGCCAGATTGGGACTTCTGCAATAATTACAACATTTGCATCATTTTTGTTTACAGGATTATTGCAAAGGCAATTTCATGTTTGCTTCAGAAGAGAAATGAGAGGAGAGACTTTCCTAAGCAATGATCCGGTGCTCTATCAGATCAGAGTGCGCATGCTCTGTATGACGTAATTGCACTCCACATATGTTAATTAGGAATGTGTGGAATGTGATTATGTCAATCAACAACATGCGCCCTCAGAGGGAGCAGATTCTGACAAGGTAGTTGTGTCGGCTCTTGCTGCCACACTTCAAGATGCGCGCATGCGCTGTTTAAAATGTAATACTGTCAAACAAATTAAAACTACATATATATATATACAGGGCAAAGTTCAATCAGTTCTCACGGTAATAAAAAATGTGATAATGTGCTTTCATTGTCGTATTTGTCATCACCATAACAAGTCATTGAACTGTGTCCTGTATGTGTGTATATATATGTATATATATTTATTATGCACTTTTAATTTGACAGAATTGCATTTCAACAGCGCATGCGCGCATTTCGTAGTGGCAGCAGGATCCGATACAACTTCCTTGTCAGAATCTGCTCCCTCTGAGTGCGCATGTTGCTGATTGACATAATCGCATTCCACACATTCAAATGCAACATTTCTCTCTCTGAACAAAGGAATATTTATTACTGCTCATGTGTGGTAGTTGTGTAGCGAAATATTATATTCGTATTGATTGCCTCATTTCCATGTTTCATCTGGATGTATAACCCATGCTCTAAGCCACACCCCCAGAGAGAAAATGAGATACAGGTGTAGCAACATTGTGACCTGCAGTGCTTCCGATGAAAGGATTATCTGGTATAGCTGCAGAGATTGATTACAGTGCTGGGGAGAAAGAGAACATCAGCTGCATTTTCCATCAAGTGTGTGGAAAATGGAGATTGCAATGGGAGCAACCACATGAAATGTCAGTAGTGCTGGGGGGAGAGAGCATAAGGGGATGACATGCCATGTGTTGTAGTGCCAAGTGACAAAGGGCAACAAAGGCAGCATTCAGAGGAGAGAGAATGCACTGGGTAAAGCTGCTCTATTGCTCTTGCACATTGTGCATTGATCTGTTAACCATTTTAAATGGTCAATTGAATGGCCACAATCACATAATACAAGCATAACCCTAAATCCAGCGCAGTAGCTCTCAGGAATGCTCTCAGTACACCAACAGGCCAGTATTTGAGGATATCCTCAAAATATACAGATTAGTTAAAGTACCATTAACCCCTTAAAGGGACACTCAAGTCAAAATTAAACTTTCATTATTCAGATAGAACATACAATTTTAAACAACTTTCCAGTTTATTTCCATTGACAAAATGTGCAGTCTTTTTATATTTACACTTTTTGAGTAACCAGCTCCTACTGAGCATGTGCAAGAATTCACAGAATATACGTATATGCATTTGTGGTTGGCTGATGGCTGTCACATGATACAGGGGGAGTGGAAATAGACATAACTTTGAAATTTTCAGAAAACTACTAATACTCATTTGAAGTTCAGACTAAGGGGCTTATTTATCAAGGGTCGTATGGCCCCTGATGCCCCTGTTTCCGCGCGAGCCTTCAGGCTCGCCAGAAACAGCAGTTATGAAGCAACGTTCTTAAGACTGCTGTTCCTTAACTAGTCAGCTGCCTCAGAGGCTGCGGTCACCAATCCACCCGATCCTATACAATCGGGTTGATTGACACCCCCTGAAAGCGGCCACGAATCTGCAGGGGGTGGAATTGCACAAGCAGTTCACCAGAACTGCTTGTGCAATGTTAAATGCTGACAGCGTATGCTGTCGGCATTCAGCGATGTCTATCGGAATATGATATGCTACAGCATATCATGTCCGACAGATATTAATAAATCGGCCGCTAAGTGCTATTGGATTGTCTTTTTGTCATGTATTTGTTGATTATGCAAATTTACTGTATTTACTGGTCCTTTAAGCACTAGCGATGTACCCAGTATGTTGATTGTCTTTCTATGGGACATGAAGTTTTAATAGCCCGGTCCCACTACTGATGCCGGGACCGTGCTATTATTACCAAACATACTTTAACCCCTTAACGACATACATTGTGCAGGGTACGTCTTGCACAAACTGGTCTTTAAAGACCAGTGACGTACCCTGTACAACGTTGGGGTTGAAAGCGGCTGGAAGCGATCCTGATCGCTTCCAGACGCTTTCCGGTTATTGCAGTGATGCCTCGATATCGAGGCATCACTGCAATAACATTTTTCCCCACTCTGTGGCCCTCTCTGCACCGGACATCGGTGGCCGCAATCGTTGGTGGGTGGGAGCCAACGTGGGAGGCGGGTGGGCGGCCATCAATGGTTTTTTAAGTGCAGTGGTGGGCGGGATCGTGGGCGGGGTAGCTAGGGGGCGCGTACGGATGCGTGCGCGAGCACAGTGGAGGCGGGCGGGCACGTTCACGGGGAGGGAGGGAGCGGGTGGGAACTATTACACTATGGAACAGTTAGTTAGAGGGAGAGAGGGGGGATAAAACATTATTATAAATTATAAATAATCAATGTGATCTGGGAGGGGGTGGGGGTTTAGTCTTTAGGGGGGGAAAGCTACACTACAGAAAAGTGGGGGGGGAAATTAAAAATATATATTTATTGTAAACTGGGTACTGGCAGACAGCTGGCAGTACCCAAGATGGCGCCCAATAATTTAGAGGGGGAGGGTTAGAGAGCTGTTTGGGGGAGATCAGGGAGGTTTGGGACTAAGGGGGATCCTACACAGCAGCATATGTAAATATGCTATAAAAAATAAAAAAAGAATAAAAGATACCTTTTATTTTAGTACTGGCAGACTTTCTGCCAGTACTTAAGATGGCGGGACAATTCTTGGGTGGGGGAGGGAAGAGAGCTGTTTGGGAGGGATCAAGGGGTCTGATGTGTCAGGTGGGAGGCTGATCTCTACACTAAAGCTAAAATTAGCCCTGCAAGCTCCCTACAAGATCCCTAATTAACCCCTTCACTGCTAGACATAATACACGTGTGATGTGCAGCGGCATTTAGCAGCCTTCTAATTACCAAAAAGCATCACCAAAGCCATATATGTTTGCTATTTCTAAACAAAGGGCATCCCAGAGAAGCATTTACAACCATTTGTGCCATAATTGCACAAGCTGTTTGTAAATAATTTCAGTAAGAAACCTAAAATTGCGAAAACATTTAAGTTTTTTTTAAATTTGATCGCATTTGGCGGTGAAATGGTGGCATTAAATATACCAAAATGGGTCTAGATCAATACTTTGGGTTGTCTACTACACTACACTACAGCTAAAATTAACTCTACATTAGCTCCCTACATGCTCCCTAATTAACCCCTTCACTGCTGGGCATAAAACACGTGTGGTGCGCAGTGGCATTTAGCAGCCTTCTAATTACCAAAAAGCAATGCCAAAGCCATATAAGTCTGCTTTTTCTGAACAAAGGGGATCCCAGAGAAGCATTTACAACCATTTTAATGCCATAATTGCATAAGCTGTTTGTAAATAATTTCTGTGAGAAACCTAAAGTTTGTGAAAAAATTTGTGAAAAAGTGAACAATTTTTTTTATTTGATCGCATTTGGCGGTGAAATGGTGGCATGAAATATACCAAAATGGGCCTCGATCAATACTTTGGGATGTCTTCTAAAAAAAATATATACATGTCAATAGATATTCAGGGATTCCTGACAGATATCAGGGTTCCAATGTAACTAGCGCTCATTTTGAAAAAAAACGTGGTTTTGAAATAGCAAAGTGCTACTTGTATTTATGGCCCTATAACTTGCAAAAAAAGCAAAGAACATGTAAACTTTGGGTATTTCTAAACTCAGGACAAAATTTAGAAACTATTTAGCATGGGTGTTTTTTGGTGGTTGTAGATGAGTAACAGATTTTGGGGGTCAAAGTTAGAAAAAGTGTGTTTTTTTCCTTTTTTTCCTCATATTTTATAATATTTTTAATAGTAAATTATAAGATATGATGAAAATAATGGTATCTTTAGAAAGTCCATTTAATGGCGAGAAAAACATTATATAATATGTGTGAGTACAGTAAATGAGTAAGAGGAAAATTACAGCTAAACACAAACACCGCAGAAATGTAAAAATAGCCTTGGTCCTTAAGGGAAAGAAATTGAAAAATGGCCTTGGTCCTTAAGGGGTTAACGACCAGCAAAACACAGGGTACGTCGTAGTTGTTAAAGGGTTAGATAAAGCAGAATTGCATAAACAATAAATGAATAATAAAAATATAATGCAAATTGGGAGATTTTTTTTCAGACAAATTTCAAAGTTAGTTCCATTTGTCTTCCCTCTGCATCATGCAAATGGTACATGCCCAATCCTTACTGGTCATCTCAATGCTCCAGTAATAACAAACGTATCAGGCCACAAACAACAGCCATCAGATTGTTGTTGGACTGTCCAACAATCTGATGGCTGTTGTTAGTGCGTGCGTCCGCCACCATCTAAGAATCTGATGAGTGGTGACTTACCTTCATTAGAATGCTATGAGGAAGTGGAGCACATGTGCAGTGCTTATTTCTTATCAGAAAGCTGATGAAACGTCCCTTCCGTTCGCTAGTCTGATAAGTTTGCTCTTCTGATAGAACACTGCCCCAAAATGTAAATACATTTTGACCACTAGAGGGTGTTAGTTCATGTGTGTCATATAGATAACATTGAGCTCATACACGTGAAATTACCTAGGCGTAAGCACTTATTGGCAAAAAAGAAAGTCTGTCAAAAGAACTGAAATAAGGGGGCAGTTTGCAGAGGCTTATATACAAGGTAATCACAGAGGTAAAAAGTGTATTAATATAACTGTGTTGGTTATGCAAAACTGGGAAATGGGTAATAAAGGGATTATCTATATTTTTAAACAACCAAAATGCTGGTGTTGACTGACCCTTTAAGTCTTCCCATACTTCTGATTAGATAGGAAACTTCACTAAATTTCCACATCCAGTCAGAGTAAAGGAAATGACATAATCACAAAACAGGCAAACTATTTCCTATAATTTTTTAATATTCTCATTCAGCCATATAGTTATAAACACACTTAAAGGGGCATCCTTATGTAATAAATGCTCTAAATTGTTATAAAAATATCAATACAAAATTGATACATGAATTAACTCATAGTTAAAGGGACATGTACCCCACATTTTTTGTTCTTCCATGATTCAGATAGAGCATGTGATTTTAATAACTTTTAAATGTACTTCTATTATCAAATTGTCTTTGTTCCTTTGGTATTGTTTGTTGAAAAACAGTGTCATAAGCTCAGGAGCATTCATGTGTCTAGAGCAGTGGTCGCCGGTGGCCCACGAGAAGATGTTGGTGGTCCTTGACACCATCAAGCAGGAATTAATATCCTCTGATGGTGTCACCCCCATCGCACTGCAACTCCCTACAGTGCCTGGCTGGACATAAGTGAAAACCGACTGAGGAGGAGTTAAATTACAATCTCCCTACGCACGCTGCATAGTACTGCGCAACTTGCGTAGATAGATTGTATTTTTAACTCCTCCCGGCGCGCTGCTCAGAGAAAGATGCTTCCATTCTAAAGTCAGCAGAGGTTGGTATAGTCTTGGCTTGAAATAGTGGAATTAAAGTATATAACAAAGAAAATCTTAAAAAAAACTATTTCTCTCTTATATTTAATTTATTTTCCTCCCTTTACCTGTCTCTTTGTAGTAGTTTTCCTAATTCCTTCAGATGGACTTACATCACTGTTTGTCTTCCTCCCCTCCATCTTCTTTTTTTATTTATTAAATATTAATATATTTTTTTCTAATAATTTTCCTGTGCACAAAGCCATTCCACCTGAATTCCAGTAATGACCATCCAGCAGATCAGCCATATCCCACCAGTACTATAGTAATTGCCAGTAACATCAGTCATGGTTAGCTCACATCCATATTGAGAGCTTTCTGATATAAACTTAATTTATGACTCCAGTGTCCAATAATTCCTAACTGGGGAGGTAACTTGGAAGTCTTGTGGTCCTTTTAAACTTTTTTCCCCACTTTCTGCCATTCTGTTTCCAGCTGAAAAGTTGGCGCTTACCCTTCATCTGTCATTTGAAAGTATTCTCTCAGTTCTGTCATTCAGCTAGTTAATACCAAAAAATAATTCTTAAAAATGTGTAAATATAATATATACATAATGTAAACTTAGCAATGATTATACTAGTTTACTAGTTATGTACAGTATGTGTGTGTATGTACAGTATATATAGCCCAGAGGCTTGTTTTCCCACAGAAAACCTCTGAATTACATTGTTTCCAATGCAGCAAAGGATTCTGGGTAAGATATGCAAATGAAGTACACAATGACACAACTTTCTACTTAAGTCTGCTTTTCAGCAGGTTCCCTTTACGCCAAAGTATCGCTGTTCACACAGCTTATAAACTTAGCTAGGGTTAGTGCAGTGATTCATAACCATACCAGGACAGACTGTTTCGTGGTTATTGCCACTCATCAGCTGGGAGAAGGTTAGAATCACTGCTGGGTGAAGTTGATTCCAGGCAGAATACAACAACATTTTAAATTAGGGGGAGATAAAAGGCGAGTTTAAAATCCTCCACTATGCACAAAATATAGAAAAAATAACTCATTGTATAGTTCATTAACAAATTTAGACAGGCCCAGAGGCTTGTTTTCCCACAGAAAATCTCTGAATTACATTGTTTCCAATGCAGCAAAAGATTCTGGGTAAGATATGCAAATTAAGTACACAATGACACACCTTTTTACTTCAGTCTGCTTTTCAGCAGGTTCCCTTTACGCCAAAGTATCGCTGTTCACACAGCTTATAAACTTAGCTAGGTTTAGTGCAGTGATTCATAACCATCCCAGGACAGACTGTTTCGTGGTTATTGCCACTCATCAGCTGGGAGAAGGTTAGAATCACTGCTGGGTGAAGTTGATTCCAGGCAGAATACAACAACATTTTAAATTAGGGGGGAGATAAAAGGCGAGTTTAAAATCCTCCACTACGCACAAAATATAGAAAAAATAACTCACCCAGCAGTGATTCTAACCTTCTCCCAGCTGATGAGTGGCAATAACCACAAAGCAGTCTGTCCTGGGATGGTTATGAATCACTGCACTAACCCTAGCTAAATTTATAAGCTGTGTGAACAGCGATACTTTGGCGTAAAGGGAACCTGCTGAAAAGCATACTGAAGTAAAAAGGTGTGTCATTGTGTACTTAATTTGCATATCTTACCCAATACCCAGAAGAGGATTAAAAATTGTGAGTTTAGTGGTCCCTGAGGTCCGGAAAGGTTGGTGACCCCTGGTCTAGAGCAGGGATAGGCAAGGTGTCCGTATACGGACACTGGTGTCCGTGACTGGCCCTTGCAGTGTCCGCCACCCGTTTTGAGGGGTCAGGGAGGAGTAGGACAGATGAATGCTGGTCCTGACTCCTTCTTGACACAGGCGGCACCACGTTTTGCGGGGTTGTGGCCGCACCCACGGAACACCGCCTAATAGTGGGAAAGTGAGTGAGAGAGAGGGAAGAACCAAGCTGCCTGCAGTGCAGCCTGTGTCAACCACCTGTGACCCGTCCCAATTCCTTGATCTGTGCGGCAGCGTGGTGCTGGTGTCTGTGTGTAGAAGACCGCCGCCTACTCTGATAAACCTTACCTAACCAAGTAGGTAACCAACCATGATGATCATGCGATTAACATCAAGGTGGGTGAGTTTGGTTAGGAGTTGCAGACTCTCAATACAAAAAAAAAAAAAGAAAGGTTAGAATTTTGAAAACATTTTATACTATTATACCACAAGCAGTCTTTATATAAATGTTATTTTAAACTTGTTTGATTTGATGACTAATTTGTGCTTGTGGAACTAGACAAGGGGCATCCAACAAGCAGCCCATTTGACAGCAAAGTGCAGCTCTCCTGACTTGTGTTGGCAGATAGGAACCATTCGGCCTATCTAGTCTGCAATTTTCTGAATACTTTTATTAGTTCCTGGCCTTATCTTATACCTAGCATAGCCTTATGCTTATCCCATGCATTTTTAAATTTCTTCACTGTCTCTACCACTTCTGCTGGATGGCTTTTCCACCATGCATACACTACCCTCTTAGTAAAGAGAGTGTTTTTTGATGTTTTTAATTTGAAATGTACCTTGGTGTCCTGTGGAAAATGTCCGCCACAGTCTTGGTCCGTGCCTATCCCTGGTCTAGAGCACTATATGGCAGCAGTTTTGCAAGAATGTTATCTTTATGCAAGAGCACTAGATGGCAGCACAATTTCCTTCCATGTAGTGCTCCAGACCCTTACCTAAGTATGTATGTGAGTATAGCAGCACATTTGGTACACAAAACTTTCTGGATTAATAACATTGCTTGTAGGGGATACACATGAAGTTACAAAGAACATTCATGTAATGCTCTAACAGTTTAAATGTTTTTATTACATTACAATTTCACTTTATATTTGTCATTTAATATTTAAATACAGCAATATACAAACCTAATTTACACTTTTTATTTATATAAGAAATCAGTTTGATTTCCTAAAGAATAGTTTAGCTATAAATCTATACAGAATGTTTAATTCCTTGAATTGCAAAAAATCTGCTAACACATTGCATGGCACATTTATTAAAAGCATCTCTTAAACTATAATATAAATATTTAAACATCATTCCATTACTTATGTAACACCCACTCCTTCCCTTGGAGCAGTGTATTAATGTGTATGCCAGTCTGTAATATAAAACAAAGGCTAACCCACGGTTACACTATACATTGACTATGATTTATGCATTCTAACATGCTTTTCAAAACGTTAACACCAGGTTGCTGATCTCTTGATTTGTACTACAAAAAATATGTTTCTAATATAAATGTTAAGCTGAGAGATGCTTATATCTGTTTCTTACACCTTTGGTTGTGGGAGTGGGATCAGCCACCTTATATACTGCTAATTCTCAGCCTTGCAAATGTAGTAGTTTTAGTCTGTTTGCATATGTTTTAGTGGTAACCTCTGATACTGGAATGTTCTGCGATAAAACTGAGCAGTGTGCAAAGACACAGACATCATGAAAGCTTTTATAGAAAGAAAACTGCAGCAACCATTATCCCATGAGACTCTAATTTTAGAATGGTGAAAGCCACTCCTTGGCAACCCTACAAGACTATAGTCTGATAAGCTGCATTGGTTTCCTAAACCTGTGCAAAAAGGAAACTGAAAGCCCCATGAGGCTAGTGTCTGATAGCTGTGCATACTTATAAAGCTCTTTAACCCCTTAACAACCGCGACGTACCCTGCACAACGCTAGTTGTTAAGGGACTGTGGGGCTATAATAGCGCGGGTCTTGTCGCAAGCTATTAGACCCTACCTCCCTCTGGAATGTTGTTGGTCATTAAGAGGTTAAATGTTACTCCCTCCAGGTTGTCACATAGGGGCATATTTATTAAAGTTTGGAGGACCTGATCCGACAGTGCGGATCAGGTCCGCCAGACTTCGCTGAATACTGCGAGCAATAAGCTCGCCATATTCAGCATTGCACCAGCATTGCAACGCCGCCCCCTGCAGACTCGCGACCAATCGGCCGCCAGCAGGGGGTGTCAATCAACATGATCGTACTTGATCGGGTTGATTTCTGGCGATGTCTGTCCGCCTGCTCAGAGCCTTTGAGAGGTCTTTGTGACCGCTGCTTCATAACTGCTGTTTCTGGCGAGGCTGCAGGCCCCACAGAGTTAAAAGTTTGTTAAAGACAAAATTAAACTGGCATGATTCCGACAGTAATCTTAGCTTTGCTTATGTCTAATATATTTTAGTTTAGCGCCTCTTTAAAGAAAGTTCTGTATAACATTTTTTCTACCCTGTAAATGAGGGCAACAAATTGTATTATGTTGTATTATTTTTTTCAAATATTGTTACTCTTTTGTTCAGCACTACACTTGAGTATAGCTACTAGAATCACATCGTAAATGGATGAGGATGTCCGAGATAAAGCATGTCATTTTAAGTTCACTTCTAATATCAATTTTACTTTGTTCCTTTGTATCCTTTGTTTAAAGGAATATGTACATATCCTACACTACAGGGGGCTATATCGTGATGTATTCAGCTAGCTCCCAGTAGTGTAATCCTTTTTCACACACATTTTCTTTTTGCGCTTTTATATCCCTTTAAGGCTTTTATTTTATTTAAACTCTGTAGAGATGCTTAACAGGAAGTTGAGTGAGATACAGATCATAAAACAATGATGCTCTGTCTTTATCAAGAATCATAGTGTTCAGAATATCTATCAGGGCTGGTCAAGTAACATTTTATTTGTAAATTTTGTTAAAAGTTTATACTGTGACTATAAATGTTAACAGTAGCTGAAAAAATCCACTTACCTAACAACACAAAGTTTGGGTTTACTATATTCTAATGACTTCCAGAGGAATTATGACTTTCTAGCTAACAACATGTAAATATTTCAAATTAAAAGTTCATGTTTTTAAAGGAAATGCAGAAATATTATGGATGGTTTGTGGTAGGAGACTTTAGAGAAACTACTTGCTTTGTTGGGTTCATACTAAACTTATAAAACCAAGTAAAATACGCTATAACTTGTTAATTGACAGGCAGATATTTAAAGTGATGACAAATTATCTGGGTTTAAACTATATATATATATATATATATATATATATATATATATTCTATTTTTAATGGAGACAATCTTCCCATCTATCCTCCGCCACCTTCCTTTTCTATTTCAGTTGTGCACTGACGTATACAGAGCAGTCCCACTCATTCTCTATCACATAGACAGCAATGCGCACTCCTTAGAAATAAGCAGTAATACACATTGCAATAAATAGACTTACACAAATAAAACGTATGCGTGTATCCACTGCTCATTAGAAAAGGTAAGACATATGGCAATGCTTTTGATTGGATGCCACACACCACTGACTAAAAAAAAATAGAGCAGGTAGGGGGCAGGTGAGGATTGTGGGAAGGGCTAGAAGCTTTGCTATGTAAATCAAAACTTTAAAGGGACAGTAAACCTAATTTTTTTCTTTCAGAATTCAGATAGAGAATACCATTTTAAACAACTTTCTAATTTACTTCTATTATCTAATTTGCTTAATTATCTTGATATTCTTTCCTGAAAAGCATATCTAGATAGGCTCAGTAGCTTCTGAGTGGTGGCTGCACATAGATGCCTCCTGTGATTGGCTCGCCCGTGTGCATTGCTATTTCTTTAACGAAGGATATCTAAAGAATTAGATAATAGAAGTAAATTGGAATGTTGTTTAAAATTGTATTATCTGTCTGAATTATGAAAGAAAAATTTTGGGTTTAATGTCCCTTTAATATGATTATTGTATAAGATGATAATTAGCATTATTTTATGACAAAGATTAAGTTTATCCAAAGGGATCTATGGAGTTTAAAACTCCCATGCACTCAATAAATGATTATTAATTATCAACAAGATTACAAGTTATGCGTTAAACCTGGTGCGTAAATAACGCTAAATATTTAGCGGTACTGTACTTTCCATAGCTCTGCCATTACAAGTTAACAAAAAACCTTCTTGTGTTGTGCGGTATAGTGCGATAAGCTCCATACCGCACAAAAGCCAAGACCTCATTTGACATACTTGTGCATCTTTTCCCCCATAGACATCAATGGAGAGAAAGTGTTAGAAAAAAACTAACACCTGTGATTGCGGAATGGCGATCGCTATAACGCAATCCCCATTGATGTCTATAGGGACAAGAAGGTTACGTAAAAAACCCTAACATAACCTCCTACTCTAAATACTCCTAATCCACCGCCCCCAGACATCGCCAACACTAAATAAAGTTATTAACCCCTAAACCGCCACCTCCCAACATCGCTGACACTAAGTAAAGTTATTAACCCTTAAACCGCCGCCCCCGACATCGCCGACACTAAATAAACCTATTGCCCCTAAACCTCCGCCCCTCACATCGCAAGTACTAAACTAAACCGATTAACCCCTAAACTGCCACCCCCCACATTGCAAATACTATACCTATTAACCCCTAAACCACCAGCCCCCCCACATCACAACACACTAAATAAATCCATTAACCCCTAAACCTAACACCCCCTAACTTTAAATTAAAGTTACAATATACTAACTACCTTAAAATAAAAAAAACTTACCTGTGAAATAAAAAAACCATAAGCTTAAACTATATATAAACCTAACATTACTATTTTAAAAAACAAAAATAAGCAAAAAATAAAAAGCCTGTTACAAAATTAAAAAATCCTAACACTACGAAAAAATAAAAAAATCTAACATTACCACAAAAAAATTACGATAAAAATAAAAAAATCTAAGATTACAAAAAATAATAAACGAAATTATCCAAAATAATACAAATTAAACCTAATCTAATACCCCTATAAAAACAAAAAGCCACCCCAAAATAAAAACACCCCCTAATCCAACAATAAACTACCAATAGCCCTTAAAAGGGCCTTTTGTAGGGCATTGCCCTAAGTTAAACAGCCCTTTTACATAACATTTTTTACAAAGTACCCCCTAACAGTAAAACCCCCCACCAACCAACCCCCCCAAATAAAAAAAAACTAAATCTAAAAAAAACTATGCTACCCATTGCCCCTAAAGGGGCATTTGTATGGGATTTGCCCTTAAAAGGGCAATCCGCTCTTTAGTGTCCATTAAAAAATAAAAAAAGCCCTAATCTAAAAAAAACACCCCAAAAAACAAAACAAAAAAAAAACCTAACACTTAAAAAATGTACTCACAGTTCCTGAAGTCCGGACATCCATCTTCATCCAGGCAGCAACAAGTCTTCATCCAGGCCTTGACAACTTCATCCATCACCAGGGGATCTTCTATCTTCACCCCGGTGGTGCGGAGCTGTGGCGCCGCGGAGCTGAGCAGGCCTGGTCCCCCAGCGACGACGAAATCCAGTGCAGAGCCTCTTCTTTATGTGATCCCTGCCGCACACTGAAGATTGAATGCAAGGTACCCCTTTTATATTTGGGGAACTGTGCATTCCTATTGGCTGAAATATTCAAATCATTCAAAAGGATGAGAGCTGCTTAAATCCTATCGGCTGATCAAATCACAACCTCACAACCTGTAATACAGGCGCAATGAAAATTTCACACTCAAAACCCATTTTTTGAGTGCGGAATGGAGAGTTGCGGTACAGGCTAAAACGCTAGCGGTATAGCCGTACCGCCACGACTTGTAATATGGGAGACTTGCCTTTCCACGCTCAAAGGCCAATTTTTCAGCGGTATAGCTGTACCACAAAACTTGTAATTTTTCCCTATGTGTCTTGGTTTGAGCAACCTTTTTATTCCTGTAATACTTATTTGAAATATCCTATGGCACCCTACTAATGCAGAAAGAGAGAGCATGCACTTTTAAACAACTTTCCAATATACTTCTGTTATCAAATGTGCTTTGTTCTCTTGGTATCCTTCGTTAAATTATAAACCTAAGTAGACTCATTTGTAGTGATGTCGCGAACTGTTCGCCGGAGAACAGTTCCCGGGGAACATAGCTTGTTCGCGTTCGCCGCTGCGGGCCCCCTATGTGTCATTGAGGAAACTTTGACCCTGTATCTCACAGCCTTCTGACACATTTGAGCCAATCAGCAGCAGACACTCCCTCACAGACCCTCCCAGCTCCTTGGCAGCAGCCATTTTAGATTCATTACGATCTTTCTTAGTGAGAGGAGCTTTAGTGTTGCTGCTGCTGACATTATAGGGAAATAGATAGCTAGGCTAGTGTATTTAGTGTCCACTACAGTCCTGAAGGACTCATCTAATCTCTGCTGTAAGGACAGCACCCCAAAAAGCCCTTTTTAGGGCTATAACTTTAGTCATTTTTTTTAATTATTATTATTATTTGTAATTTTATTTGCATTTGCCTGGCTTTCAGCCTTTGTGTGAGGCTCACATCATATACTGTTTAGTGCCACCACTGATATCTGCTTAAGATTAATGTAAAAATGTTTTAAAAAACTTTTAAATCATTTTGCTAGTGTAATCTAATTTAATTTTCTATCAGGCCTGTGTGTTTCTGGCTTACACAGCATACTGTGGTTAATTGCTGTCCTAGCAGCAACCACTCATATCTGCTTAGCATTATTTTAAATTTAAAAAAAAACTTTTAAATCATTTTGCTAGTGTAATCTAATTTAATTTTCTATCAGGCCTGTGTGTTTCTGGCTTACACAGCATACTGTGGTTAATTGCTGTCCTAGCAGCCACCACTCATATCTGCTTAACATTATTTTAAATTAAAAAAAAAATTAAATCATTTTGCTAGAGTAATCTAATTTAATTTTCTATCAGGCCTGTGTGTTTCTGGCTTACACAGTATACTGTGGTGAATTGCTGTCCTAGCAGCCACCACTCATATCTGCTTAACATTATTTTAAATTAAAAAAAAAACTTTTAAATCATTTTGCAAGTGTAATCTAATTTCATTTTCTATCAGGCCTGTGTGTTTCTGGCTTACACAGCATACTGATAAGAACAGTACTACTTAACACAACCTAGTTACCATGGGTCCCAGGCCGATTGTCTTGTGGTTATATTTGGTGAGGGTAATCAGGCAGGCCGTATAGACCTCCCCCGATAGGGGGAGTTACAGGGATTAAAGTGCTAAGAATAGTACAACTTAACACAACCTAGTTAACATGGGTCCCAGACCGCATATCTTGTTGTTATATTTGGTGAGGGTAATCAGGCAGGCCATATAGACCTCCCCCGATAGGGGGAGTAACAGGGATGAAAGTGCTAAGAATAGTACTACTTAACACAACCTAGTTACCTACCATGGGTCCCAGACCGCATGTTTTGCTGTTATACTTTGTCAGGGTAATCATGCAGGCCATATAGACCTCCCCCGATAGGTGGAGTAAGAGGGATTAAACTGCTAAGAAAAGTACTACTTAACACAACCTAGTTACCATGGGTCCCAGACCGCATGTTTTATTATTATACTTTTTCAGGGTAATTATATATCTATCAAATCTATCTATTTATCTTCTATCGATTCTATCTAACTATCAATCTATGTATATCTATCTATCAAATCTATCTATCTCATGGCCGGACTGTTTTGAGACAGCCACTTGTGTTTAGGCCAAATTTGAAGTAGGAGGACAGACCAATCATCTTCTTCCATCTCCCTGTTCCAAAAATGCAGGCCATATAGACCTCCCCCAATAGGGGGAGTAACAGGTAGTAGTAAACTGCTAAGAATAGTACTACTTAACACACCACGGGTCCCAGACCGCATGTCTTATTGTTATACTCTGTCAGGGAAATTATATATCTTTCAAATCTATCTATTTATCTATCAAATCTATCTAACTATCAATCGTATCTATCAAAAGTATATTGCATCTATTGATCAATGTAATTCGTATCTAACTATCTATAAAATGTATATTGCATCTTTTGATCTATGTAATTGGTATCTATCAAATGTATATTGCATCTTTTGATCGATAACATTCGTATCTATCAAATGGATATTGCATCTATTGATCTATGTAATTCATATCTATCAAATGTATATTGCATCTATTGATCTATGTAATTTGTATTGATCATATGTATATTGCATCGATTGAGCTATGTAATCTATGTATCTATCTATCAAATCTATCTATCTTGTAGTTGTGCAAATGGACTGTTTGCGGTTGTTTGCGGTGCTTTACACTTGGAGTTTGGTCTGTCACTGTGAAGCGGGAGTAACCCTTACACTACCTGATCGATACAACATCATAACTGATGTTTTAAAGCACGTTATTGCAAACAATTTATTAATGTTAGGTGATTTAGGCCCTTTATGGGTTAAAAGCAGACTCTGCATCAAATATGTAATTTTCCATGGGAGTTTTGCCATGGATCCCCCTCCAGCATGCCACAGTCCAGGTGTTAGTACCTTTGAAACAACTTTTCCATCACTATTGTGGCCTTAAAGAGTCCTTGTGGGTTTTAAAGTTCGCCTGCCTATTGAAGTCAATGGCGGTTCGCGCGGGTCACTGGTTCGCGAACAGTCACGGAAGTTCGTGAAATGAAATTTTTAAGTTTGCGACATCACTACTCATTTGTTGGCATTTATCATTGCACAAGCATACCTGGTGAAATGTTTTTGCAATGCCGCCCCCTGCTCACTGGAGGCCAATCGGCCACTAGCAGGGGCTGTCAATCATCCCGATCATATTGGATAGGGATGATTTTAATCCGCCACCTAAAAAGTGGCGGACAGGTAAGGGAGCAGCGGTCTTATGACTGCTGCTTCTTAACTTCTGTTTCATACGAGCCTGAAATAATGGGACTCCAAAGCAGCATCCACTGCTTAATAAGTGGAGCCCTATGGCACAAGAGTTTCCAACAATGTTTAAAGCAATGTTATACAATGTTGCATACACTGATGCCATAGAGTGCTTATGATCCTGCCTAGGTTTACACTTTAACAAGGGATACCAAGAGCACATAGCAAATTAGATACTGTAATAGAAGTACAATGTAAAGTTGTTTAAAATTGCATGTGCTAAATGATACATAAAAGTTTAATTTTGACTTAACTGTCACTTTAAGAACACATCATGAAAAGTTAAAAGAATGAGCTCAATAAATGATAATTATGTATCCTGTTTTGAGCAACCTTTTTATTCCTGTAATACTTATTTGAAATATCCTATTCCACCTTAGCAATGCAGGAAGAAGAATAGAGGAAGTATTATTGAAGAAAGAGGGTGATGATCTATCTATCTAGCACCTATCACTATATGTGTGTGACTGAAAATTCAAGGGAAACTTTTCCTCCCCTTCCTCATAAGTAAAATGTTAATTTCTTACATATTAAGAAATATATTTGTTTATCTTTAATGGTATACAGAAATACACACACACAAAAATGTACAATAACATACACCGACATACACATCAGACTGCCTAAGAACCCCTCCCCAACTGATTCAGAACCCTGTTTACAAATATCAAATAAGCCAATAAACTAAGCAAAAAAGTCAAGCTCCTCCAACTTACAGTAAGCTATAGACGTATAGAAAAAGTAAACTTACAAACTAACAGAGAGACTGAATTTTAGAAATGTGTATGGGCAAAAAAAATAAGTTTTGTATGAATCATTCCTGACAGAAATAAAAAAAAAATTGACTTGACATTAGGTCATTCAGTACAGAAGAATTTTCTACCAATGAAAAAGGAGCATTGCAATAACTATCAGCTATCCAATCAGGCTTATCATTTTTGGGTCATCGGCTTGGAAAGACCCTTTAAATGGAATTCCTCAAAATCCTAGATAGTTGGCTGATAGAAACCTACCTGCCCGGAGGATGTGGAAGCTTCAAGAAGACTCCTGGTTCTAGCTGGTAATGCTGCTCATTCTAGCAATGGTAGCAGCTGCTCGTGTGGTGGTCCTGTTGGCCGTAGCAGTTTCCCTGCTGCTCTGGCTTTCACCACTTCTACCAGTCACACCACTTTCCAGACTAAACAACACTGCTCCGTAATGTGTGGGTAGGTGCCTGGTTGTTCCCTCAAACTAGTGAGATGTTTCAACATCTTGAACTGGTTCACCTCTTTTCCACATAATTTGCATGTGTTTATCTCCCATGCTCTTAAAATTAGGGATGGGCGAATTTGATAAAATTGCAATTTGCTTGGTAGAATGAATAGCTCTGTAGATATTCATTTTGGACAATCAAATGTTGATAAGAAAGGAAATCCATTAAAATTTGATAATCAAATGTTATTTACAATTTTAGATCGTTACTTTAGTTTTCGAATGTTCATAATTAGATTAAATAGCCACATTAAAAATTTCAAATGTAACATTCTATTTAACAAATACTATTCAGAAGTTCAATAGTTCATGTGTTAGGGAATTTAGTAAACTGATATATAATAGATACAAATATATCAACTGAAATTTCTCAATTTCTAATATTGCATAATTCGAATATTATATTCAAAGAGAGTACAGTATTAGAAATGCTATTACAGGGGGCGGAGCCGACCAGCAAGCCTAATGGTCGCACATCGTTTGAGCTCCGGCTAATGTTCTCTATAATGGGCATCCTGTAACTAATAGCTGACTATCAATGGGTCATTAATCACTGCCATAAGTCGTAAGAAGCTGGACGTCAACTTTAATACTGGCAAAAGGTGACACGTAGCTCCGAAGCAGCGAACGCAACGTAAGACCTAATAACGGCCCTTGGAGAGAGAAAGGGTAAGAGAAAAGACACAGCGCCGTAAGGCCTGAGACGACCCTCACCGCCTATAAACACACAGACTGATCGCTGCAAAACTGTTCTTAGTGCGGTGTGGGCTCACGGAAGAGGCGCGCATCGGGCCTACTGACCGGAGTGACGCAGGTACATAACCGGACCCGTCTAATAATCTGAGGAGGTGAGCCAAAATCATAACACGGCCATACAACTGAGATAGACTTTGAAACCAGACTATTCACCTGATCATAGGCTCCAGTTATCTTCTGGCCCGGTCCCATATAAACACATTACTTGTGATTCAGGACTCACCTCCATTTGCCCTCACAATCACATAGAAGGTCACTAGGCCTCCCAGGCTTATTAGTAGTTGGCGGAGCAGAGTTAATCAATGTTTTATGTAACCCCTTAGAAAATACTGCAATACCATAACCTTTGATATAAACTTTCTAAGAACAAAACGAAAAAGGGGAAAATCTGGACATTAATTAGCAAACGGTAAAAGTACAAGAAAGACTCGCAGAATGACCTCTAAAAGTAAAAATAAGACAGACAAGACACTGAAGGGGAATATATCTGCAGGAGGCAAATTAGACTCTTATTTTAAAAGAAAAGACGCACTCGCCACGAGTGAAATGAGGTTACAGGCCCCTGATTCACCAGATTCCATTCCTCAAACTGATACTGCAGCAATATAGGATACAACACCAATTACACGTGCTGACCTTCAGACTCTGTCAACCAAAGCAGATCTTTCTGCTATTGTTCAGCAAGTTAGCAAAGCCATAAAAGATGGCCTAGCAGAAGTGAGGAGAGACATCAATGAACTGGGAGACAGGGTGCTGGAACTGGAGGAACAAGTAGAAGAAGTTAATAAAGCCGCAGACAATACCACACAAGCCTTCCAGTATCAGCATGACGCTATAGAGCATTTACAGGTCCAAATGGAAGACCTTGATAACAGAGGAAGGAGACAGAACCTCAGGATCCGAGGCATTCCCGAGAAGATACTCCCGCAACAGCTTTCCTCCTACCTTCAGAACCTTTTCAAATTCCTACTTGACCCAGAGAAAGAACCCATCTCTCTAGACAGAGCCCACAGGGCCCTGAGGCCAAAACCTTCCGACAATTTACCTCCTAGGGACGTCATCCTATGCTGCCATAGATTTGCTGATAAAGAAAAGCTCCTGCAAGCGGCCAGAAGGAAGTCTCCAATTTACTTCGGAGAAGATGCCCTACAAATCTATCCTGACCTTAGCCCGATCACCCTGGCCAAACGCAAGGAAGCTAGATATTTAACTCTTCACCTACAGGACTTAGGGATTGCCTACAGATGGGGATTCCCTTTTGCTATTAAGGTGCTGAAGGATGAGAAAACCTCTATCTACCGGGGCCCAGAGGATCTAGAGCTATTTTGTAAACAGCTGAACATTACACTTCCTTCTCTACCCAAGATCTCAGAAGCTACAAAAGGTGAAACCCAAGGAAGACCATCGTCACCTAAACCACAAAGAAGGAACTGGTCTACCAGGCCAACCAAGAGAAGAAACACCACAATGCTGGACCCCCTCATCCACTCTAAAGATCCACCGTGAGAAGATGTTTTATAGTAAAGGTTTTCTTCTCCACTTTTCCTCTTTTTTTTTTTTCTCAATTCCTTTATCCTTAGATATTAATATAGTTTGGATACGGGACTTATCATTAAGACTGTAAAGCTTTATTCATACAGACCCAGTTGATTGAGACAGACATCATTTGATAATCTGATTATGCAAGTTTATCGCTGCCCATTAGTAAGTCGAAAGGCTAAACCACCAGCCTTACTTTCCCCCCGCTCACCCATTATCTATTTATCTAGTTAAATGAGTAGTGATGGAAATGTTTCTACTGTGTTCTATTTGTTTGATTTTTGTGTTTATTTTTGTTTGTTTGTTATGCTGACTAATCGTACTGCCATGTTTGTCCTTATTAGATCTCCACTTCCAGGATTGTGTAGCTACGCCAGTTCTGGCCATCCTTACTTCTATACAGCCATATTGCTGTGTTTTGAATATAGGGGGTCCCTTTCTACTCCACGCACCTCTCCTTACCAGGTAAGACAGACCCAACGAATGCTCATTACCCCTAAAACCCATGACGGCTCCTAAAATACCGATTATATCCCAAAACACAAAAGGCCTTAATTCACCTAGTAAACGCTCAGTCGCCCTTAAACATCTTGCTAAAACCTCCCATTCCATCATATTTCTACAGGAAACCCACTTCATAGCTGGTTCTGAACCTTCCCTGACATCTAGAGACTTCCCCATTAGTTACCATAACGCATACCACACTAAGAAACAGGGAGTTAGCATACTATTTCACAAACACTTGCAATTTCAGTTACATAATAAAGTGGTGGACACAGAAGGAAGGATTATCATTTTGGTAGGGCTCCTGTTTAACAACCCAATTACTTTGGTTAATATCTATGCCCCCTTTAGCCGCAGGAGAAGTTTTTTTCAAAAAGTGCTCTCCCTGGTTCTGGAACATAGAAGAGGCCCAATAGTAATGGGCGGAGATTTTAATACCACATTAGATCCAATCATGGATTCCTCCACAAAACACGGACAGACTAGAACCAGGGCGCCGAACACACTTCTTACCTGTATGGAAGAATTAGGCCTTATAGACGCGTGGAGGATACAACACCCGACACAACACAATTACACCTTTTACTCCCACCCGTGGGCAACCTACACCCGCATAGATTATCTGTTCATCGACCAGAATCACCTGACCCTATTAAAAGACTCCGACATTCAACCCACGGCCTGGTCTGACCACTCAGCCATAAGCCTAGTTCTGGAATGGCCTGACACACCAACAACATCCTTTACTTGGAAAATAGATGACTCACTCCTTCACTACCCCCCAATCCAAGAAAAGCTGCAAACAGCAATCTCTGAATACTTCCAATATAATAATACCGGTGACTCACACCCTAGCTTTGTTTGGGAGGCACACAAGGCCTTTATCCGAGGGGAATGTATAAAACAAAAAATTAAAATGAAAAAACGTCATCAGTCCTCCATAACATCCCTAACTTCACAATTACACGACTTAGAATTACAACACAAACATGACCCGTCCAACACAACGCTTTTATTACAGGTCACGAAGACCAGACAAAATATTAATAGTATACTATCCAAAGAAGCACAGAGAAAAGCACTAGCGCTGAAGAAAACATATTTCTTTGAAAACAATAGAGCAGGACCTAGACTAGCTAGGTTATTGAACCAACAACATACGAAATCCCACATTAATAAATTGGTGACCCCGCTGGGTCGACAATTGATAGATAGTGGAGAAATAGCAGATCAGTTTAAAAGTTACTACTCAGAATTATATAATTTACGTACAGACAGTTCCTCGAACAGATTGACCACTCTACAGACCTATATCACAGAGGCTAACCTCCCAAAAATACAAACACAGCTGCGAGATGACTTTGAAACACCCATTTCCCTCCAAGAAATCCTCTTGGTGATTGCGAAATTGCCTTCCAGAAAGAGCCCAGGCCCGGACGGGTTTACTGGTACCGATTATAAAATATACAGATCTTCCCTCGCCCCACATCTTCTAAATCTATTTCACACAATAGATGAAGGACATGCGCTCCCTACAGAAATGCAACAAGCCCACATCTCAGTTATCTTAAAATCTGGCAAAACACCCACAGACCCTAAGAGTTATAGGCCCATCTCATTGTTAAATGTGGATCTCAAGATTTTGGGCAAGATCCTAGCCAAGAGACTGAACAAGCTACTAGAAAATATCATTCACACCGACCAGGTCGGATTTATCCCCCATAGAGAGGCAAGGGATAATACCATAAGAGCTCTGACCCTTATGTCCTATTCCAAACATCATAACATACCAACGGTCTTCTTGGCAACAGATGCCGAGAAGGCCTTTGATAGGCTCAATTGGCAATTCCTTAGAGAAACCCTATTAGCTATCGGGTTGGGTCCCCATATGCTTCAGAGAATTTTTAGTTTATATGCATACCCCACTGCGAGAGATAGGGCAAATGGTGTCTTCTCTCTCCCGTTCCAAATTAGGAATGGGACGAGACAGGGATGTCCACTGTCTCCCCTCTTGTTCGTACTAACTATGGAAGTGATGGCAGCGCATGTCCGTAATAATCACTCTATAAAGGGAGTGGAAATTGGCCCCCATAGTTTCAAAGTCGCCCTGTATGCGGATGACGTCCTCTTTACTATTACAGACCCAGCACAGTCCCTAACAGCCATAATGCATGAACTACACAGATTTGGGAACTTCTCGAATTTTGCTGTAAACACAACTAAATCAGAGTTACTTAATGTCTCCCTTAGGCGAGAAGATTTTATGAAACTAGCAGAAACCTGCCCACTAGCGCTTAGAACAGATTCCATAAAATATTTAGGCATCCACCTATCGCCAAACCCTACTACCCTTTTTAAAAAAAACTTTGAAGATCTCTTATCATCAACACAAAAAGACTTGAATTCCTGGGCGACGAAACCCCTGTCCTGGTGGGGGAAAATACAGTGCATAAAAATGACAACACTACCTAGAATATTATACATATTTCAAGCCCTTCCTATAGCATTACCTGGTTGGTTCCCATTGAGGCTCCAAAGTTACATAAATAGGTTTGTCTGGGGCTCTAGCAAACCCGAGTCAACAAAGCCACAATGTATAGACCTACACTAGCAGGAGGACTGGGGCTACCAAATATTCGAGTATACCTAGATGCTATTGTACTTCAGAGGGTATATGACTGGCACACTTCTTCAGAGCATAAGGCATGGATAGCACTAGATTCTCAGATTTTAAAGGTTCCCTCGGTGGGTGCTCTTTGTTGGGTCCCTAAATCCTTGAGACCTCCAAGTTGCACGACACTCCCTATACACAAATACTTTTTTGAAACATGGGACACAATTAAGCATAAAAGACGAGATATCTCAGGGCTTAGATCCCCTCTCTTTCCTATCCCATTGAATGTGGAACTCATAGGAGGCCTAGACAAGAACTTTCAGAGGGGAGCGGAATGGGGATATACCACTCCACTAGTAGAGTTTGTAAGAGAAGGTAAACTTAGAAACAGAGAGGAGCTAAAGGAGGTGGCACAGGGTGCATACCACCCGTGGCTAAAATATATGCAACTCACACACTTTCTCCATACCACACCATTTAAGACAGACTTTTTGAGACCAATGACCACATTTGAGAAGCTTTGCTCAGCCAATATTCCAACACCCCATACACTCTCCAAAATACGTAGCATACTACAGATGTATATGAGGGACGAGCACTAAATGGCACACCACTAAATGGCACAGGGAACTGGGCGACACTCTAAATACTGAGGATTGGGGATTAATATTTCGTCACACTAAAAAATCATCAACCTCCCCAAAAATTCTAGAATTAAACTTTAAAGTACTAACACGCTGGTATTTAACCCCGACTAGACTACACTCTATTTACCCAAGCTCCAGTGACTTATGTTGGAGAGGCTGTGGGAAAAAAGGCGGTTACCTCCACATGTGGTGGGAGTGTGATTTGGTAAAACCACTCTGGCAGTACGTTGAGGAACATTTCAGAAATAGCTTAATCACAGACCTCCGCCTCACACCCCAAGCAGCACTACTAAATAGAATGCCCCAAGTTCCATGCCAGCTTAGGAGACAATTACTTCAGGTTGGAATTAATAGCGCCAAGGTCCTGATAGCTTTTAGATGGAAATCACCTATTCCCCTGACTGGACAAATGTGGTTAACCAAAATTGAAGAGTTGTTAAACCTAGAGGAATTCGGATACCTTAAAAGACTTAGACTAGAATTCTTCCACAATATGAGATTCCTATGGGAAGAATCACTGACAATGACTAGACCTCAGCCCAACCGGACTTCAACATGTCATGACCCCGACTTAACATGATGCGTGGAGATGGGGACCCCCCCCCTCTTTAGGAAGAGGACAACATATGAATATTAGATGCTATAGCTAACATTTTATCTGAAAGGAACTTAAACCCCTAGTCTATTCCACGATTGGGAGTGCAGGAAAGAGGTGGAATGGTAAACTCCCAAGTTTAATCTCACATGGTATATTCTACTCTCCCAAGTAATTGGGATCATAACACCGGTCAGCAATGTTCTGTTTTTTTTTTTTTTTCTTTTTGGTTTGTCGTTGTTTATTGTTCTTTTTATTTTTCTTCTCTTTTACTCATATCTGTAATGTGTTATATTTAGTTATAAAAATCACCATCCTGGAACACCCTGTTATTGAAAGTACGTCTAACACATTGTATCTCTCTTACGGTAAGTGTACCGTTGTTTGTAACCTTTTTCTTATTTCGTACTTGCAATCAATAAAGATGGTAATTCAAAAAAAAAAAAAAAAAAGTATTATTTTACCTCTGCTGGACGATGACCAAAAATATAACTGAAACCGAATCTGTTTATACAGTGTCTAAGGTTAATATCATTTGCATACAATTAAAATTAAAATTGGGAAACCTCTAACTTACAAGGTTTAAAATATAGTATAAAGTTGCAGAACTCAATCTCACCGTACATTCCACATTTTTAAAAGCTCAGAATGAGAATTGCAAAACTCTTACTGTACAGAACTATTTTTTTCTGATTGTGGTTGGAAACGAAGAAGACGGAATGGCAAATGCCTAACTCCAGCTAATGACAGTGTGATTGCCAAGAGAAATTGCATTCCTAAAAATACTATACTTTATAATCCTGAAGCTGCAAGTAAAAAATAAAAACAAACATTATAATAATGGGTTTGTTACATGCCATTACTTAAAGGGACATTAAACACTTTGAGATGGTAATATAAAATTATAAATTGTATATAATAAAACAACTCTGCAATTTACTTTCATTATTTATTTTGTCCTCTTTGCCTGTAATTCCATTCTGAAAATGTGAGCTTTTCAGTTCCTGTTAGAAATGGAAGTGCAGAACACTGTTAAATCCAGCACAACCATTGGCTGCACACTCTAGTGAGCTATTTATAACTGTCTCCAATTGGCCACAGCAGAGAAGGTAACACAAGTTACAACATGGCAGCTCCCAGTGTTTTATAGACATTAAACCTTTACACTTATTTTGTCACTTTTTAAACAACTAATGAAACTTTAAAAAATACATCTACATGTTAGTCATGGACTAATCTTTTCTTTGAATGCATCATTCTATCTAACATGCATTTAGTGTTTAATGTCCCTTTAATGTTGTTGTTGGGATATCTGGTTTGTTCCATTTCCTAGGGATCATGTTACCTGTAAGTAAGATCATGTATATGTGTATGTATATGTGTATATATATATTTATATAAATAAAACATAATTATCAAAAAAAAAAAAGAAAAAGAAATGCTATTACAAATATATTGACTCAAATTTTTTTCGATTTCGAAGATTGCATAATTTGATTCAAATCATGCTATTGCATTAACCCTTTGAGTGCTAAGCATTTTCCCACCTGGGTGCTAAGATTTTTTTAAGTTGTTTTTATTTTTATATTTTTTGAACAAATTTTTTTTTTACTTTTTTTTCAGACCCCAAGACTTACACTGTTGGAAAGGTTAGGCGATTACCTTTCCAATGGTGGGTCTTGGGGGTCTGTAGCTGCTTAGATGCCTGAGATACAGGCTTCTAAGCAGCATGCCCCCTGCTCCTATACTTAACTTTGTTAAGTATAAATAAAGTTGCACTCTACAAGCATGATCGCCTGGGTAGGAGCAGGTGGGAGCCCCCAGATCTCCCTCAAGATGGGAGAGTGCTAGTGACGGCTCTGAGCCGTCATTAGCACCAGAGTGGGAAACTCTGTGACGGCTCAGAGCCATCATTAGCACTCAAAGGGTTAAACAAATGTTAGAATGTTGTACAAACATTCGATAGTCAAAATGAATGAATGTTATTTGTTTCACTTTTTTGAATGTTGCAAAACATTCACATATCCCTACTAAAAATGTAACCTTGCTAGTGGGGAAACAGATCTTGCCTCCCCTTTCTCTCGTGTACCGTTGCTGTTTGATACACTGGTAACGGGAGCTGGATGCACTGAATGTAATTTAGGTCTTAATTCCCGCTATGACATTACATAAGGGAAGATGATTTCAGATTGATTAATCATTTAGATGATTAATGATCATTCCCAATGATTCATAATGTCATAGCGGGAATTAAGGCCTAAATTATCTGTTTATATATGATATACAGTATATAATTTACTTATACAATTGGGATAAATCTGAGGTTTTGTTCTTTAATTTTAATAATAGTTTATTATTGGAAAAAATATGAGTGTTCCATTATGTACTAGATTTGTCCCCTAGTATTGAACTAGGATTAATATACTATCATTAACCATGATTTTTATATTATATTCCTTGTGTCCCTGTTTATAACCAAGCGTATACATTTTTTGATTTGTTTTATATAGAGGTTGTAATTTATATCATTCTGAATGTATTAGAATTTGTTAATATGTTTCTTCTGCTATATTCATGTGAAAGTTATTGCACTGAACCGTGCATCAAAGTATACAGGTTAATATAATTGGTTAACACTGATGTAGGCGTAACTGATTTTAACCAACTGGCTAATATTGTATACTTTTTAAATGAATGCAGTGTGCTGTCACAGTAGGCTATGACTACAGCTACGAGTCGAAATACGTAAGCTGTTCTGTGCTGCGACTGATGTGTTTTCCTTGTGGTTGCTTCACCTGGCTTTTAGTTAGAAGGAATAATAAAGTTTGGATATTATTTTGCAAGACGGCACTTTTATGCATATTCTACCAGCAAAATCGTCTGTGCATATATACCCTTTTTCCAAGTGGAGCAGGTGCCCTTTTCCTATTGGACTAAGTCAAGAGTCACGTGAGTCGACGTTGCCGGTGAAGTGTATCCTGGGAAGACGCTGATATCCGTATAGTGGTGATATTCACCAGTGTGAAGAGAGACTGTTAGTATTTGCCCACTCCAAAAAAGGAGGAATTACTTACTGATTATTCAGTCAGTGGATACTTGAGTCAATTGTTTCTTTGGGAGGATTCACACCGGAATAACAAGACTTCGAAATTAGTAACTTGATTCTACTTGTGGTTTTAGAGAAATTATCTTATTAACATGGGGAATCACCTTTTGCTGACGGATTAGTGTCAGCCGTTGGATTGGTTTAACAGTACTTTCTCTCTACTTCTTTTCACTATTTATTCTTAAATACATATTTCTAAATATATGTCTGATGGTGTTTGGTAAAATATATATCTCTACCTATATATAGACAGTACTCACTGGATTTGCTGTATAAAACTTAGCTTTTATTGAAGTATATCAAGTGATAAAATGTCCCATGACCTTTCGGTGCTTGACAAGCACCATTTTAAAATGGATCCAGCTGTAAATCAGGTAGATGAAGTCACCTGACATTGGGAAGTCTGTTTAAAACATATGGTGCTGCAGCCTTATATATCCTATGTGTCGAACAGCGCACTTCTGAAATCCAAAAAACGCCAGTATGCAATGCCACGCCCCTTCCGGTTTGTTTTGTGTGCTATCATTGGTGCAGATTATACCATCATCAGCAAAAACATCCCTCCTAGGAGAACGGATCAGGCACATGGATAATTAGCATGGTGCTGCGCATGACAAACTGGGAATCCAGGTATTTGGTTTTTTAATTGACCACTGCAGCGTCAATTAAAAAATATATACAGTAGGTGATACAAAAACACTGTACGCAATGGACAAATAGATATATATACATATATGTACATATCAACATAGATACCAAGAGAATGAAGAAATTAGGAAAATTTCATAATAGGAGTAAATTAGAAAGTTGCTTAAAATTGCATGTTCTATCTGAATCACGAAAGAAAAAATTTGGGTTCAGTGTCCCTTTAATCTAAAGCAGAAGGGACATGAAACAATTCTGTTTAGTGTCCAATTTGTTGTTGTTTTTTTATTTTGTTATTTTGCATGTGTAGTAACCTGGACAACTAACCATGGGTGGCCTTTAGTTGTTAAAGGGGGAAATAGTTGATTTTGCCTTTGGAAACTGCCACTTGTAAATACTGCAGCATTTGCTATTAAAAAACTATCGGCTAGATTTAGAGTTTTGTCGGTAACGACCCGCGTAGCTAACGCTGGCTTTTTTTCCCCCGTACCTTTTAAATACTGCTGGTATTTAGAGTTCACAGAAGGGCTGCGTTAGGCTCCAAAAAGGGAGCGTATAGCATATTTACCGCCACTGCAACTCTCAATACCAGCGGTGCTTACGGACGCGGCCAGCTTCAAAAACGTGCTCGTGCACGATTCCCCCATAGAAAACAATGGGGCAGTTTGAGCTGAAAAAAAAGCAGCGTTCAGCTCTTAACGCAGCCCCATTGTTTCCTATGGGGAAACAGTTTCTAAGTCTGCACCTAACACTCTAACATGTACCCCGAGTCTAAACACCCCTAACCTTACACTTATTAACCCCTAATCTGCCGCCCCCGCTATCGCTGACCACTGCATATTTTTTTAACCCCTAATCTGCCGCTCCGTACACCGCCGCAACCTACATTATACCTATGTACCCCTAATCTGCTGCCCCTAACACCGCCGACCCCTATATTATATTTATTAACCCCTAATCTGCCCCCCACAACGTCGCCGCCAGCTACCTACAATAATTAACCCCTAATCTACCGACTGGACCTCACCGCTACTTTAATAAATGTATTAACCCATAATCCGCCTCACTAAACCTATAATAAATAGTATTAACCCCTAATCTGCCCTCTCTAACATCACTGACACCTAACTTCAAGTATTAACCCCTAATCTGCCGACCGGACCTCACCGCTACTCTAATAAATGTATTAACCCCTAAAGCTAAGTCTAACCCTAACACTAACACCCCCCTAAATTAAATATAATTTAAATCTAATGAAATAAATTAACTCTTATTAAATAAATTATTCCTATTTATAGCTACATACTTGTAAAATATATCCTAATATAGCTAAAATATAAATTATAATTATATTGTAGCTATTTTAAGATTAATATTTATTTTACAGGCAACTTTGTATTTATTTTAACCAGGTACAATAGCTATTAAATAGTTAATAACTATTTAATAGCTACCTAGTTGAAATAATTACAAAATTACCTGTAAAATAAATCCTAACCTAAGTTACAATTAAACCTAACACTAAACTATCAATAAATTAATTAAATAAAATACCTACAAATAAATACAAATAAATAAACTAACTAAAGTACAAAAAATAAAAAAAGTTAAGTTACAAAAAATAAAAAAATTAATTACAAACATAATAAAAATATTACAACAATTTTAAGCTAATTACACCTACTCTAAGCCCCCTAATAAAATAACAAAGCCCCCCAAAATAAAAAAATGCCCTACCCTATTCTAAAATTAAAATAGAAAACATAATTTATGTAAGAACTTACCTGATAAATTCATTTCTTTCATATTAGCAAGAGTCCATGAGCTAGTGACGTATGGGATATACATTCCTACCAGGAGGGGCAAAGTTTCCCAAACCTCAAAATGCCTATAAATACACCCCTCACCACACCCACAATTCAGTTTAACGAATAGCCAAGAAGTGGGGTGATAAAAAAAAGTGCGAAAGCATATAAAATAAGGAATTGGAATAATTGTGCTTTATACAAAATCATAACCACCACAAAAAAAGGGCGGGCCTCATGGACTCTTGCTAATATGAAAGAAATGAATTTATCAGGTAAGTTCTTACATAAATTATGTTTTCTTTCATGTAATTAGCAAGAGTCCATGAGCTAGTGACGTATGGGATAATGACTACCCAAGATGTGGATCTTTCCACACAAGAGTCACTAGAGAGGGAGGGACAAAATAAAGACAGCCAATTCCTGCTGAAAATAATCCACACCCAAAATAAAGTTTAATGAAAAACATAAGCAGAAGATTCAAACTGAAACCGCTGCCTGAAGTACTTTTCTACCAAAAACTGCTTCAGAAGAAGAAAATACATCAAAATGGTAGAATTTAGTAAAAGTATGCAAAGAGGACCAAGTTGCTGCTTTGCAAATCTGATCAACCGAAGCATCATTCCTAAACGCCCAGGAAGTAGAAACTGACCTAGTAGAATGAGCTGTAATTTTCTGAGGCGGAGTTTTACCCGACTCAACATAGGCAAGATGAATTAAAGATTTCAACCAAGATGCCAAAGAAATGGCAGAAGCTTTCTGGCCTTTTCTAGAACCGGAAAAGATAACAAATAGACTAGAAGTCTTTCGGAAAGATTTAGTAGCTTCAACATAATATTTCAAAGCTCTAACAACATCCAAAGAATGCAACGATTTCTCCTTAGAATTCTTAGGATTAGGACATAATGAAGGAACCACAATTTCTCTACTAATGTTGTTGGAATTCACAACTTTAGGTAAAAATTCAAAAGAAGTTCGCAACACCGCCTTATCCTGATGAAAAATCAGAAAAGGAGACTCACAAGAAAGAGCAGATAATTCAGAAACTCTTCTGGCAGAAGAGATGGCCAAAAGGAACAAAACTTTCCAAGAAAGTAATTTAATGTCCAATGAATGCATAGGTTCAAATGGAGGAGCTTGAAGCGCCCCCAGAACCAAATTCAAACTCCAAGGAGGAGAAATTGACTTAATGACAGGCTTTATACGAACCAAAGCTTGTACAAAACAATGAATATCAGGAAGAATAGCAATCTTTCTGTGAAAAAGAACAGAAAGAGCAGAGATTTGTCCTTTCAAGGAACTTGCAGACAAACCCTTATCTAAACCATCCTGAAGAAACTGTAATACTCTCGGTATTCTAAAAGAATGCCAAGAAAAATGGTGAGAAAGACACCAAGAAATATAAGTCTTCCAGACTTTATAATATATCTCTCTAGATACAGATTTACGAGCCTGTAACATAGTATTAATCACAGAGTCAGAGAAACCTCTTTGACCAAGAATCAAGCGTTCAATCTCCATACCTTTAAATTTAAGGATTTCAGATCCTGATGGAAAAAAGGACCTTGTGACAGAAGGTCTGGTCTTAACGGAAGAGTCCACGGTTGGCAAGAGGCCATCCGGACAAGATCCGCATACCAAAACCTGTGAGGCCATGCCGGAGCTACCAGCAGAACAAACGAGCATTCCTTCAGAATCTTGGAGATTACTCTTGGAAGAAGAACTAGAGGCGGAAAGATATAGGCAGGATGATTCTTCCAAGGAAGTGATAATGCATCCACTGCCTCCGCCTGAGGATCCCGGGATCTGGACAGATACCTGGGAAGTTTCTTGTTTAGATGGGACGCAATCAGATCTATTTCTGGAAGTTCCCACATTTGAACGATCTGAAGAAATACCTCTGGGTGAAGAGACCATTCGCCCGGATGCAACGTTTGGCGACTGAGATAATCCGCTTCCCAATTGTCTATACCTGGGATATGAACCGCAGAGATTAGACAGGAGCTGGATTCCGCCCAAATCAAAATTCGAGATACTTCTTTCATAGCCAGAGGACTGTGAGTCCCTCCTTGATGATTGATGTATGCCACAGTTGTGACATTGTCTGTCTGAAAACAAATGAACGATTCTCTCTTCAGAAGAGGCCAAAACTGAAGAGCTCTGAAAATTGCACGGAGTTCCAAAATATTGATCGGTAATCTCACCTCCTGAGATTCCCAAACTCCTTGTGCCGTCAGAGATCCCCACACAGCTCCCCAACCTGTGAGACTTGCATCTGTTGAAATTACAGTCCAGGTCGGAAGCACAAAAGAAGCCCCCTGAATTAAACGATGGTGATCTGTCCACCATGTTAGAGAGTGTCGAACAATCGGTTTTAAAGATATTAATTGAGATATCTTTGTGTAATCCTTGCACCATTGATTCAGCATACAGAGCTGAAGAGGTCGCATGTGAAAACGAGCAAAGGGGATCGCGTCCGATGCAGCAGTCATAAGACCTAGAATTTCCATGCATAAAGCTACCGAAGGGAATGATTGTGACTGAAGGTTTCGACAAGCTGCAATCAATTTTAGACGTCTCTTGTCTGTTAAAGATAGAGTCATGGACACTGAATCCATCTGGAAACCCAGAAAGGTTACCCTTGTCTGAGGAATCAATGAACTTTTTGGTAAATTGATCCTCCAACCATGATCTTGAAGAAACAACACAAGTCGATTCGTATGAGATTCTGCTAAATGTAAAGACTGAGCAAGTACCAAGATATCGTCCAAATAAGGAAATACCACAATACCCTGTTCTCTGATTACAGACAGAAGGGCACCGAGAACCTTTGTAAAAATTCTTGGAGCTGTAGCTAGGCCAAACGGCAGAGCCACAAACTGGTAATGCTTGTCCAGAAAAGAGAATCTCAGGAACTGATAATGATCTGGATGAATCGGAATATGCAGATATGCATCCTGTAAATCTATTGTGGACATATAATTCCCTGTCTGAACAAAAGGCAAGATAGTCCTTACAGTTACCATCTTGAACGTTGGTATCCTTACATAACGATTCAATATTTTTAGATCCAGAACTGGTCTGAAGGAATTCTCCTTCTTTGGTACAATGAAGAGATTTGAATAAAACCCCATCCCCTGTTCCGGAACTGGAACTGGCATAATTACTCCAGCCAACTCTAGATCTGAAACACAATTCAGAAATGCTTGAGCTTTTACTGGATTTACTGGGACACGGGAAAGAAAAAATCTCTTTGCAGGAGGTCTCATCTTGAAACCAATTCTGTACCCTTCTGAAACAATGTTCTGAATCCAAAGATTGTGAACAGAATTGATCCAAATTTCCTTGAAAAAACGTAACCTGCCCCCTACCAGCTGAGCTGGAATGAGGGCCGCACCTTCATGTGGACTTAGAAGCAGGCTGTGCCTTTCTAGCTGGCTTGGATTTATTCCAGACTGGAGATGGTTTCCAAACTGAAACTGCTCCTGAGGATGAAGGATCAGGCTTTTGTTCTTTGTTGAAACGAAAGGAACGAAAACGATTATTAGCCCTGTTTTTACCTTTAGATTTTTTATCCTGTGGTAAAAAAGTTCCTTTCCCACCAGTAACAGTTGAAATAATAGAATCCAACTGAGAACCAAATAATTTGTTACCCTGGAAAGAAATAGAAAGTAGAGTTGATTTAGAAGCCATATCAGCATTCCAAGTTTTAAGCCATAAAGCTCTTCTAGCTAAAATAGCTAGAGACATAAACCTGACATCAACTCTGATAATATCAAAAATGGCATCACAGATAAAATTATTAGCATGCTGAAGAAGAATAATAATATCATGAGAATCATGATGTGTTACTTGTTGCTCTAAAGTTTCCAACCAAAAAGTTGAAGCTGCAGCAACATCAGCCAAAGATATAGCAGGTCTAAGAAGATTACCTGAACACAGATAAGCTTTTCTTAGAAAGGATTCAATTTTCCTATCTAAAGGATCCTTAAACGAAGTACCATCTGACGTAGGAATAGTAGTACGTTTAGCAAGGGTAGAAATAGCCCCATCAACTTTAGGGATTTTGTCCCAAAATTCTAATCTGTCAGACGGCACAGGATATAATTGCTTAAAACGTTTAGAAGGAGTAAATGAATTACCCAATTTATCCCATTCTTTGGAAATTACTGCAGAAATAGCATTAGGAACAGGAAAAACTTCTGGAATAACCACAGGAGCTTTAAATACCTTATCCAAACGTTTAGAATTAGTATCAAGAGGACCAGAATCCTCTATTTCTAAAGCAATTAGTACTTCTTTAAGTAAAGAACGAATAAATTCCATTTTAAATAAATATGAAGATTTATCAGCATCAACCTCTGAGACAGAATCCTCTGAACCAGAAGAGTCATCAGAATCAGAATGATGATGTTCATTTAAAAATTCATCTGTAGGGAGAGAAGTTTTAAAAGATTTTTTATGTTTACTAGAAGGAGAAATAACAGACATAGCCTTCTTTATGGATTCAGAAACAAAATCTCTTATGTTATCAGGAACATTCTGCACCTTAGATGTTGAAGGAACTGCAACAGGCAATGGTACTTTACTAAAGGAAATATTATCTGCATTAACAAGTTTGTCATGACAATCAATACAAACAACAGCCGGAGAAATAGCTACCAAAAATTTACAGCAGATACACTTAGCTTTGGTAGATCCAGCACTAGACAGCGATTTTCCTGTAGTATCTTCTGACTCAGATGCAACGTGAGACATCTTGCAATATGTAAGAGAAAAAACAACATATAAAGCAAAATTGAACAAATTCCTTAAATGACAGTTTCAGGAATGGGAAAAAATGCCAAGAACAAGCTTCTAGCAACCAGAAGCAATAAAAAATGAGACTTAAATAATGTGGAGATAAAAGCGACGCCCATATTTTTTAGCGCCAAATCAGACGCCCACATTATTTGGCGCCTAAATGCTTTTGGCGCCAAAATGACGCCACATCCGGAACGCCGACATCTATGACGCCGGAAACGGAAAAGAATTTTTGCGCCAAAAAGTCCGCGCCAAGAATGACGCAATAAAATGAAGCATTTTCAGCCCCCGCGAGCCTAACAGCCCAAAAAGTGTCAAATTTTTGAAGGTAAGAAAAAAATGATTAATTCAAATGCATTATCCCAAATATGAAACTGACTGTCTGAAAAATAAGGAAAGTTGAACATTCTGAGTCAAGGCAAATAAATGTTTGAATACATATATTTAGAACTTTATAAACAAAGTGCCCAACCATAGCTTAGAGTGTCACAGAAAATAAGATTTACTTACCCCAGGACACTCATCTACATGTTTGTAGAAAGCCAAACCAGTACTGAAACGAGAATCAGCAGAGGTAATGGTATATATAAGAGTATATCGTCGATCTGAAAAGGGAGGTAATAGATGAATCTCTACGACCGATAACAGAGAACCTATGAAATAGACCCCGTAGAAGAAGATCACTGCATTCAAATAGGCAATACTCTCTTCACATCCCTCTGACATTCACTGCATGCTGAGAGGAAAACCGGGCTCCAACTTGCTGCGGAGCGCATATCAACGTAGAATCTAGCACAAACTTACTTCACCACCTCCATCGGAGGCAAAGTTTGTAAAACTGAATTGTGGGTGTGGTAAGGGGTGTATTTATAGGCATTTTGAGGTTTGGGAAACTTTGCCCCTCCTGGTAGGAATGTATATCCCATACGTCACTAGCTCATGGACTCTTGCTAATTACATGAAAGAAAAGCTCTTTTACCTTACCAGCCCTTAAAAGGGCCTTTTGCGGGGCATGCCCCAAAGAATTCAGCTCTTTTGCCTGTAAAAAAAAAACATACAATACCCCCCCAACATTACAACCCACCACCCACATACCCCTAATCTAACCCAAACCCCCTTAAATAAACCTAACACTAAGCCCCTGAAGATATTCCTACCTTATCTTCACCACACCGGGTATGACCGATCCATCCAGGCTCCAAAATCTTCACCCAAGCCCAAGCGGTGGCTGGAGATCCATCATCCGGATGAAGTCTTCTATCAAGCGGTAAGAAGAAGTTCAGAAGAGGCTCCAAAGTCTTCATCCTATCCGGGCAGAAGAGGAGATCCGGACCGGCAACCATCTTCATCGAAGCGGCATCTTCTATCTTCATCCGATGACGAGCGGCTCTATCTTGAAGACCTCCGGCGCAGATCCATCCTCTTCTTCCGACATCCTAAGTCCGAATGAAGGTTCCTTTAAATGACGTCATCCAAGATGGCGTCCCTCGAATTCTAATTGGCTGATAGGATTCTATCAGCCAATCGGAATTAAGGTAGGAAAAATCTGATTGGCTGATGGAATCAGCCAATCAGATTCAAGTTCAATCCGATTGGCTGATCTAATCAGCCAATCAGATTGAGCTCGCATTCTATTGGCTGATCGGAACAGGCAGGAAGATCTTCAGGGGCTTAGTGTTAGGTTTATTTAAGGGGGGTTTGGGTTAGATTAGGGGTATGTGGGTGGTGGGTTGTAATGTTGGGGGGGATTGTGTTTATTTTTTCAGGCAAAAGAGCTGAATTCTTTGGGGCATGCCCCGCAAAAGGCCCTTTTAAGGGCTGGTAAGGTAAAAGAGCTTTTCTATTTTAATTTTAGAATAGGGTAGGGCATTTTATTATTTTGGGGGGCTTTGTTATTTTATTGGGGGGCTTAGAGTAGGTGTAATTAGCTTAAAATTGTTGTAATATTTTTATTATGTTTGTAATTAATTTTTTTATTTTTTGTAACAGCTTTTTTTATTTTTTGTACTTTAGTTAGTTTATTTAATTGTATTTATTTGTAGGGATGTGTATGTAATTAATTTATTGGTAGTGTAGTGTTAGATTTAATTGTAGGTATTTTATTTAATTAATGTATTGATAGTGTAGTGTTAGGTTTAATTGTAACTTAGGTTAGGATTTATTTTACAGGTAATTTTGTACTTTAACTAGGTAGCTATTAAATAGTTATTAAATATTTAATAGCTATTGTACCTGGTTAAAATAAATACAAAGTTGCCTGTAAAATAAATATAAATCCTGAAATAGCTACAATATAATTATAATTTATATTGTAGCTATATTAGGGTTTATTTTACAGGTAAGTATTTAGCTTTAAATAGGAATAATTTATTTAATAATAGTTAATTTATTTTGTTAGATTTAAATTATATTTAATTTAGGGGGGTGTTAGTGTTAGGGTTAGACTTAGCTTTAGGGGTTAATAAATTTATTATAGTAGCGGTGAGGTCCGGTCGGCAGATTAGGGGTTAATACTTGAAGTTAGGTGTCGGCGATGTTAGGGAGGGCAGATTAGGGGTTAATACTATTTATTATAGGGTTAGTGAGGCGGGAGTGAGGCGGATTAGGGGTTAATAACTTTATTATAGTAGCAGTGAGGTCCGGTCGGCAGATTAGGGGTTAATAATTGTAGGTAAGGTAGCAGCGACGTTGGTGGCGGCAGATTAGGGGTTAATAAATATAATATAGGGGTCGGCGGTGTTAGGGGCAGCAGATTAGGGGTACATAGGGATAACGTAGGTTGCGGCGGTGTGCGGTCGGCAGATTAGGGGTTAACAAAATTTATTAGAGTGGCGGCGATGTGGGGGGGCCTCGGTTTAGGGGTACATAGGTAGTTTATGGGTGTTAGTGTACTTTAGAGCACAGTAGGTAAGAGCTTTATGAACCGGCATTAGCCCGGAACGCTCTTAACTCCTGACTTTTTTCTGCAGCTGGAGTTTTGTCGTTAGATTTCTAACGCTCACTTCAGCCAAGACTCTAAATACCAGCGTTAGAAAGATCCCATTGAAAAGATAGGATACGCAAATGGCGTAGGGGGATCTGCGGTATGGAAAAGTCGCAGCTGCAAAGTGAGCGTTAGACCCTTACCTACAAGACTCTAAATACCAGCGGTAGCCCAAAATCAGCGTTAGGATTCTCGCTGGTTTTGACGGCTGACGCCAAACTCTAAATCTAGCCAAAAGTAATCAAGAGGTAGTAGCAGTGAGAGTAGAAGAAAAATTGCCCCTGCAGTTACTTTGAATACAAAAACCATATCAACTGCTTGCCTGAATACATTAGGGAGTTATTTGTTAAAAATAAACTGTTCTATGGGTACAGAGCATTTATTATTTCCCCACAGTATTCCTTTAAATTAATGTTTTAAGCGTATTCCTATACTTTGCAACCTGATTAGGATATCTGAAAGAAAAAAATCTCTAAAAAGCCCCCAAAATTTCTTAAGCTACCTTTGTTGCTCAAGTTTTTTATGTATACAGTTCTAAAACTCTCCCACCTAAATTCAGAAATGCTACTAATTTGGTACTGATGACCAATCATCCTTCTCTATTTATATTGCCCCCAGACCTCAAATTAGCGAGATCAGGGCCCTAATTATCTTACATAAACCGCACTCCTATTAACCCTTTAAGGACACAGCTTTCAGTTTGCTCAATTGTTTTATGACGGAAAAATTCCGTCATATGTCCTTAAGAGGTTAATGACTCTCCTTCTGATTCTCCACATCACCCACGCTTCCTCTCAGCGCTCCCACACAAATGCAACTGCACTCTACCTTCAAGAAGATTCTCCATCTTTACAGCAGCATTACATTGCTGCACCTACACACCCAGCCTTCAATAGTGAGTATGTTAATACTTCTTTCTTCTTCTCTCTCTGGACCTTATATTCAAAACCTTACCGCTCAGGTGAGATAATCTAAGAAGTCTCATCTGTACACAAGGCCCTTAAAAAATTTTAGACATAAATTTTTTATTTTGCTATGTAATGATCTTTACTAGGGATGGGCAAATATTTTACAACATACGAAATTGAAAACAAATACATTTTTATACATTCGTCCATTCTAATCGAATTTTGAATGTTTATTAAACATTCTAACATTCTAATTTAAAATATTGTTATTCAAATTTTAATTAACATTTGTTAACATTAATTTTAATATTCAAATTTTATTTTTATTTTCAAATATAAATTTGAATTTTAAAAAGATAAGACAAAATAATGCAAATCCATTTTGATTTTGAATGTTCATAATATATCTAATAAACACATTCAAAATTGAATGTGTATATTTGAACTTTTATAAACATTTGAATTTGAAAGCAACATTTGAATTCGAAAGCTAACATTCAATTTCGAAAGCTAACATTCTAATTCAAAAGATAACATTCGAATTTGAAAAATAACATTCAAATTCAAAAATAACAATTAATTTAGAAAATAACATTCATATTTAAAAAATAACATTCAAATTCAAAAATAACATTCGAAAATTTTAAATAGCATTCTAAAATCAAAATTACATTAAAAAATAACATTCGATTTTTTCATTTTAAATTTTTTTCATTCACATCAATATTCAATTGTTTAAAACGAATATTCAAAGGAATATTTGTTTTACCATTTGAATTTTTTTTTTTTTTTTTGTTAAAAGGTTTTTATTCATTTTCAAACTTATAGAAGTAACAATGAGGGACACGCAGGTCCCAAACACAAACATCAATAGCATACATAGATATACGGTTACGTATCAGACCAGAGGTCCCAAAGATAGGAAATAATACAATAGTGATAAGATTAGATGGACTCCCCTGGTGGAGAGATGACATCTCGCATCAATCTGAAAACAAATGAGAGACCTTGACAGAAACCTATACAACACATCGCATATCCTGAAATCAGAGCAAAGTCCAGGGGGGAAGGGAGGGGGAGGGGAGCATAAAAGAGGAGAGGAGAGAAACGGGGGAAGACGGTAGACAGATCAAAGAGAGTCAGGCCAGAGGCTTTAGGACGTGACAGGAGGGATCCAGGAAGTATCAAACTTATCTTTCCAATCGGCCCAAGCAAGTTCGAATAAGTCCAGTTTGTTTAAGTCGAAATATATAGTCTTTTCCATGGTGTAAAGGAAGGCCATGGTTTTTACTATCTCGTTCCATGAAGGGGGTATTTCTTTCTTCCAGGACCTAGCCAAATTAGTCTTAATAGAGGCTAGTAAATAGGTACTGAAGATACTTTGGTGCTGAGGTAAGTCCTGTAGGCCCAGGTGGAGCAATGCAGTAGACGGGCCAGGCGGAATTCTAATTCCGAAATCAGTGAGGGCGCGGAATCCTTGAGACCATAAGAAATTAATTTTAGGGCATTCCCACCAGATGTGGAGCATGGAGCCCTGCAAACCGCAATTCCTCCAACAGAGAGGCGAAACTCCTGGGTACATCCTTGCCAGCCGTGTGGGGACCAGGTACCAGTGAGAGATCACCTTGTAGTAGGTTTCGAACATTGTGATACAATGGAGGGTTTTCTTTGTCAAAAGGATGGCCCTTTGCCAGGAGTCCACCGAGATTTGAGAGTGCAGTAAAGCGTCCCAGATCTGCAAATGCGGGGCGGTTTCAGGCGGGACAGTACCGTCAAGTGTCCCATAGTGGAACGATAATGGCCGGATAAGTCTGTGGCCCGTCTTCCAAACAGACTCCCACGGGGTGGGCTGTCGAGAGGTGGTGGGGAGAAAACCCCAGCTTCTCAAGAGACTTTTAATCCTAATGGTCTCGAAAAAAAGGACCGGAGGAATATCCTCAGGGGAACCCAGGTGGGTTGGGTCTATAAAGCCATCAGGTTGTGAGGCGGACCAGAAGTCCGAGACCCGCCGAATCCCTAGCCTGGCCCATATATTCGGGTGGGTATCTGCCAGCCCAGAAAGCAGACCAGCCACTGAAGTGATAGGGGAAGGGTGGGGGGCAATTAGTTGGCGATGCCGGATCTTGTCCCAAACCTGAAGGCATTCTGTGATAACTAGGTTGTTGATACCTAGGCTTCTGCGGCTATGCGGAGGAGTCCAAATAATATCCTGGAGCAGGACATTGTGGGGCAGAGAGGCCTGTTCAATCTCACGCCATTTATCACGGGACTGAAGTACTCCCCACTGGGAGATGTGGGTAAGCATGGCCCCCTCATAGTATTTTACCACAGAGGGGGAAGCCAGGCCTCCTAGGTGAATGGGAAATTTCAGGTTTTTTTTAGCTATCCGGGGGGTCGTGCCCTTCCAAATAAACTTCGTTATCTCGCTCTGAAACTGTAGCAAGAGTGGCATAGGGACTCTGATGGGGAGGCACCTAAACAAGTAGGTGAGCTTAGGAAGGAAGGACATTTTAATAGAGGCTATACGCCCCATCCATGAAATGGACTTGTGATCCCAAGTGTTTTTTAAAGATCTCAGTTCTGACAACAAGGGGATGTAATTATCTTTAATCATTTTTGAGGTGTTATTGGATATCCTAACCCCCAAATGTGTGACCTGCTCCTGCGACCATTTGAAATTATAGCTTTTCTTTAAACTGTTAATGTAATTGTGAGAGTATCCCCACCAATATATCTCCGTCTTTTGGGTATTCAATTTATAAAATGAGAGGTCACCAAAGGTCTTTAGGACATCCAATAGTCTGGGGACAGCTCTGCCGGGATCCGCAGTGAAAATTGTGATATCATCTGCGAATAACGCAATTTTTTGCAAAGTGCCTGAAAGCATTATCCCTGGAATGGACGCATCATCGCGAATATGGGCAGCCAAGGGCTCGATCGCCAGGGCAAACAACAGCGGAGACAGGGGACACCCCTGTCTGGTGCCATTAGAGATACTGAAAGGGTCAGACTGAAAGCCAAGACCCCTGACAACAGCCGATGGGGCAGAATATAGCGCCTGAATAGCCCTGCACGTCGATTGGGGGAAGTTGAAGGTTCTGAGGGTTTCCCACAAGTAGGGCCAGCGGATTCGATCAAAAGCCTTCTCGGCATCCAAAGAGATAACCGAGAAAGGCTTCTGCATTCTGGTAGATTCACACACAATATTGACAAGACGCCTAGTATTGTCCGGCCCCTCGCGCCTGTGAATGAACCCTACTTGGTCCGGACCTATAAGGTGCGGAAGAAGCCTGCTGATACGATTGGCAAGAGTTTTAGAGTAAACCTTCACGTCTACGTTGATTAAAGAAATTGGTCTATAGCTTGCACAGGAGGAAGGGTCCTTATCTGGTTTTGGCAGGGTAACTATGGCAGCTTTTAAGAATTCCTCTCTCATGGAGCCTTCTTCCCTCGCTAAGGCAAAAAACCTCTGCAAATAGGGGGATAGTTTGTTGACAAACACCTTATAAAACTGGGCAGAGAAGCCATCAGGTCCTGGGGCCTTAAAGGGTTTTAGATTTTTTATTGTTTGCTTAATCTCTGCCAAAGAGAAAGGGGCTGTGAGAGAGTCTTGTTGCTCTGTAGTAAGAGTGGGGAGGTTAGCGGAGGACAGAAAGTCTCTAATGTCCTGACTAGTAGTGGGGGTGAGGGTCTCTGACTTTTCGATATTATAAAGTTTGGAGTAAAAGTCAGCAAAGCATTCTCCAATCTGAGAGGGCCTCTTATGCAATTTACCATTATAATTAATCTGGGAAATACGGGAATTGCTATGCCTATGCCTAAGCCTATTAGCAAGCATAGTGTCAGGTCTATTACCTTTGTAGTAATATAATTGTTTTAGTTTCCTGAGATTAGTTTGTGTACGGCGTAGCTCTAGGAGGTTGATATGCTCCTTAACTATAGCAATCTGCGCTGCTACGTCTAGGCTAATGGAAGCGCGATTGAGGGATTCCAGGGATCTGAGTTTTGCGTGTGCCTGTGCAAGGGTAAGGCCTGCTAACTTTCTCAGTTCACCTTGTTTGCGAATGATAAGGCCCCTGGTAGTTGCCTTGATCGCACCCCAGAGAATATCATCTGAGGTCTCGCCGTTGTCGTTAAAGACTAACAATTCAGCCAGATCCCGTCTTAATTCCTCCCTGAACGGAATATCGGCCAAAATGTGTCTAGGAAGGCACCAATTAGATTTAGAAAGTGCCTTATCTGAGGGGAATAGATCTGCCGTTACAAGGTCATGGTCCGACCAAGAGCAGAGTGGGATACTGGAACGGGAAACTGAATCCAAAGACCCAGACTGACAGAAAATATAGTCCAGTCGGGAGTAAGTTTTGTGAGGGATGGAGAAATGAGTAAAGTCCCTATCATTAGGATGTAGACTTCTCCAAATGTCGAAGTATCCATATTGTGACATTACTGCCCTAAATTGGGCAGAGACATATGTCCCTTGCGAATGTTTACTGCCAGCTTGAAGTTGTTTGCGGTCGAGAGCTGGCTCCCATGTCATGTTGAAGTCTCCCGCGATCAGAACCCTCCCTTGCCTAATCGTATCAAGTGTCTGTAAAATAGTACGAAGACAAGCAGGCTGCCGGGAGTTGGGAAGATAGATGGAGACCAATGTATGAAGAACATGGTCCAGTTTACAAACCAGAATTGTATATCTGGCTTGGGGATCGGTAAGTGCATGAATTTGCTCATAGGCGATCCTGTTGTGAAGCAGGATGGCCGTCCCTCTAGCCTTTTTGGAGAAGGGTGAGTGTTCCAGGACTTTATAGGAATGAGAGTGAAAATATTGAGGGGTGCCCGACTGCCAGTGAGTCTCCTGCAGGAAGACTACGTCAGGATTGTGGAATCTAAGTTCACGGGACAAAAGACTCCTTTTAAAGGGGGAATTAAGCCCCCTGACATTATGTGTGAGCACTTTTAAAGAGTGCGCCATCTCACGACCTAGGCCTGAGGACAAGGGATAGGATGGAATTAGAAAAAGGAGGTTAGGGGGGGTGATTAGGACAAGAAATCAGTTCTGAGGTGTTGTGATAGGAAATGAGGTGAAAATAGTTCACCTAAGTGGAACCCTGGCGTGGGCTACCTATGTGGGGGGGAGCTAGGAACAGGTACAGAGAGAGAGCCGAAGCCATCGGCCCCCCCCCCCTGTGCACAGAGGAAGGAAACAGATAAGTCCATAAACATATAATAAACCTGTGAAAACAGCAATGGAAATGTGCATACAGCAACAACAAACCTGAGTAAGATACAAAGCATCCCGTCTAGGCAAACATAAAATCAGTCATAACTTGGTTAAGAAAAAACAATACTCATATTATCTAAAGAGTGGAGGTGATACTATGCCTAACCATTTAAAGATGAATGACCTGTGCTGGGTTGACCGCATAAAGTATTAGAAAGCGTGTATAGACTCTGGCAATGTAAATAGACACATAAATTACAAAAGGGAAAGATAATAAAATTGACTTTAACGTTAGACCCAACGTGGGCCGCAAAGAGTCCAGTACAAACTAAGTACCATTGTCGCTGTAGGGCCATCAATGAAAGATGGGCCCTATGTTAGGACATGATGGCAGATTGATGTTGTTGCTGACCAATGGTGTCCTGCATTCAGGAGGAGGGATCTTGGGGACCCAGAGAGTCCTGTGTCTGTTGCGTTTTTTGCCTCTTGGAGCGCTGGTCCTTAGCGGTCCATTCTGGAGCAGTGGCCCTCAATTTCGCCTTAATGGGAACGTATTCCGTCGTGTCACCTTTAATAAGACCCCACTGTGCCAGCAATGCAGTGCCCTGGGCCAGTGAAGAGATTGTATGGGTTTGATTGTCCCTTGTAATCAGCAGCCTAGACGGATACCCCCATCTGTATCGGATGCCAGCATTTCTGAGAGCCAGTGTAACTGGTTGGTATTGCCTTCTGAATTGTAAGGTATGGGCCGACAAATCGGGAAGAAGCTGGATGATTTGAAATTTTTCCGGTAACTGAGGCTTACGGAAGGCGGCCTGCATCAGCTTGTCTTTAAAGAGGAAACTGTGAAAACAGGCTATAACGTCTCTTGGCTTTTCTTGTGAGACAGACCTGGGGCGTAGAGCTCTGTGCACTCTTTCAATAGTAGCTGTTAGGCCCTCCATAGGACCCAACAGGCTGCCAAAGAGCTCTTGGAGAAAACCTTGCAGGTCTGCTGATGTAATGTCCTCCGGTATACCCCGAAATCTTATATTGTTTCTGCGGGCCCGATCTTCGACATCCGCCAGCTTAAACTCAAGCTGACTCAGCTGGTCAGCCAAGGATTCAGAGTAAGCCAAAAGGTTTGATTGGTCCGTAACGATATCATCTTGTCGCCTTTCCAGGGAGTCCACCCGTTCACCAATTTCCGAAATATCTTTTTTGAGCTCAGCATGGTTTTTTTGAATTTCTTTGGTGATGAAGCGAGTTTGGTTAGCGAGCATCTTCTGAAGGGTATCCTCAGTAATGAAGTGCTGAGACCTGGGGTTTAACAAGGCTTCATGCTGGGAGCCATCTCCTAGAGACTCTGACCCACTCAGGCCGTCATTGGAGTCATCTTCCAGCTCCTTGCGTGGTAGGGAGAAGTGATCTATCACCGTTTTTTTCACTGATCCAGGTGTTTTTGTGTTTCGTCTGATCGTATGAGGCATTTTAAATTTGTGGCAAAAAGAGAGTCAATGGGACAAAAGCGGACACAGGACAGGTCAACCGGTGGAGGCACCAGAGGTTAGATTCACAGGTGGTTACAAAAATAAGAGCATGAACAAGAAGTTACATTAAACAGTACACAGAGAGGGGCCCAGACGGCCTCCCCGACCCTTACCCCTCCATGACGGCCACCCTGCTAAGGATTAAATGACCACAGGTCTAGTTTGTAAAAGGATAGGCCGCCACCGGGGGGCAAGGGCCAGCGAGACCCCCCAGGCACAGGTCAAAGGCAAATTCACTCCAAAAGTTATGGGTACGTTTGTAGTAAGTCCCCTCCTGGCCCGGGAATAGGGGTGTAACAATTCAAACAATCTTCCTTAGAAAACATATAAAATATGTCAGCATTTCTCTATCAGAGATAAATGTGTTATCCCAAATGTCTCATAAAAACAATGACTGCTGTAATTATGAATTTAACTTAGGATGTTTTATTTAGCTTATAGTTAACACAGCATATGTGACTTAGATATGCTGTAGTTAACGATTAGCCGGTACAAGTTATCAAGAAAAGCAGGTAGAATAACTTTCACAGTACTTAGCAAAATAGACGTCAGATAAATGCAATCAAATAATGTGTTTGAATTTTTAAGTTACAATGGGATAGGTTCGCTTACCAAGCGTGGTCAAAGGATATGTTAACGGTTTGAGTGAGACCAGAGAGTGAAGTGTTTGCTTTGCAGAGCTGAACAAGCAGCGGGAAGTAACCGGAGCCAGATTCTGTAGCGTGGCGTGTGCGGAGGTGATCGGAGCGGCCGTCGGTGACGTCACCCGCCTGTCAGTTGTTGCTCCGGAGCAGAGGTATGGAGTCAGAGAGAGAGATGTCCAAATCGAAGTCCGGAGGTAATTATTTCAGCAGGAAATACTGCCAAATAAATAAGAAGAGAGTTCCTCAGGAGACAACTTGATTATAGAAGTAGTTCTAATCCTAGAAGGAGTAGAAAGGCTAGTAACCAGGTGAGATCCTTAATACCAAGCAAAGGTATTAGGAAAAGGCGTTCCTTATAAAGGATAAGTGAATTGAAAAGGAGGCCAAAAAGATTAACCCTATACAGAGAGGAAGGTTGTTACAGAGGGCCCCCCAAAAATGAACCACTCCGAGGTTCAAGGACGAGGCCGATCCGGATTCCGACGATGAAATAGCGACACCAACCTTGGGGCAGATAAATTTACTGACGGCTCCCAAGAGTCTTCATCGGATGAGTAACCCTTCCAATGGATGAGGTATTGTAACCTACCAGAGACTTTCCTAGAGTCAAGTATTTTCTCGACTTCAAACTCACAGTCAGGAACAATGGGTACCTGAGGAATAGATCTCAAGGATGTGTTCCTGAGTTCTTTATACGGTTTGAGCAAATTGACATGAAAAGTGGGATGTATCCTGTATTGTACAGGGAGATCCAATGTCACTGCATTAGAATTTACAATTTTTTTAATTGGAAATGGACCAATGTAGAATCTATTCAGTTTCTTAGTTGGTGTACTGAGACGAAGATTTTTAGTCGATAACCATACTAAGTCTCCAATCATATAATTAGGCGAAGGACCCCTTCTGAGGTTGTAATACACTTTCTGTCTGTCCTGAGCAATCTTAATGTTTTCAGCTAAGATAGAGAAGGTTTCAGAAATGCTGTTAGTGGTGTCGTTAACAACAGGGCAATGACTGTCATGTTGTGGATTAACGTGAAAGATTGGGTGAAAGCCATAATTCGCAAAGAAAGGTGTGCTCTTGATTGCGGTATGATATGCGTTGTTATGAGCGAATTCAGCCAGCGGTAGCAGTGATGACCAATTTTCTTGGTTCTGAGTCACAAAGCACCTGAGATATTCCTCCAACCACTGGTTCGTCCTTTCCGTCTGGCCATTCGTCTGGGGGTGGTAGGCAGTACTTAAACGTTGTTCGATATTCAATGCTGTACAGAGTTCTTTCCACATACGAGAAGTAAACTGAGTACCTCTATCCGTAGTAATGGATAGAGGTAACCCATGCAATTTTATGACGTGTTCTATTAATAAAGTTGCAGTTTCCAATGATGTTGGAAGTTTGTGATAGGGTATAAAATGTGCAAGTTTCGTGAATAAATCAACAACCACCAGAATTGTGTTATAGTTATTTGATTTAGGTAGTTCTACAATAAAGTCTGCAGCTATGTGAGTCCACGGTTTGTCAGGTATAGGCAGCGAAAGTAGATAACCCACTGGCTTGTGTTTTTCAATTTTACAGGTAGTACAAATCTCACAAGACTGTACATAAGTTTGAATGTCAGAACCCATGTGTGGCCACCAGTAGGATCTCTTTGTTAGTTCTAGAGTCCTTCCTATACCTGGGTGACCTGCTAGGTAAGACTCATGCATAGATTTGAGAATATTCTTCCTCAATGAAGGAGGTACATACAGCTTATCATTTTTATAATATAAACCATCAACGTGTTTTTGTAACAAGTGTTTGGGTAAAGTAATATCTTTTTGTTGTTCATCCAGAAGAAACGAGTCCTCATTGAAAGCTATCCCAAGAGTCTCCTGAAAGCAGTGTTCTGGTAATATAGTCCCATAAGGAGTTTGTTGTTTAGGTTTTTCAGGTAGTCTGGAAAGGATGTCAGCTTTCTTGTTTTTGGAGGCGGGTCTATAGGTTATGGTAAATGAAAATCTTGAAAAGAAAAGACTCCACCTCACTTGTCTGGATGTTAATGTTCGGTGAGTCTTAAGATATTGGAGGTTCCTATGGTCTGTATATATTTGAATAGGTATGTCAGTACCCTCTAGGAGGTGCCTCCAATGTTCCAAAGCTGATTTCATAGCGAGCAGTTCCTTCTCCCCTATGTGGTAGTTGAGTTCTGAGGAAGTTAGTACTCTTGAGTAAAACGCAATTGGGTGAATGGGTTCTTGAGGTGAAGGTCTCTGAGAGAGTATGGCACCAATGGCATAATGTGATGCATCAACTTCTAGAATATACTGAAGATTGGTTTTGGGGAAAGACAATATTGGTGCAGTTGTAAAACAAGTCTTTAGGTATTGGAATACTTCATTTGTTGATTGTGTCCATATGAATGGAGTATTGTTTTTTGTTAAATCAGTTAAAGGTTTTGTTATACCTGCAAAATTTTTTATGAATTTCCGGTAAAAGTTGGAAAAACCAAGAAATTTCTGAATGTCTTTTTTTTTTTTTTGGAATTGGCCAATTTTGTATGGTAGAAACCTTGTCATTTTGCATTGAAATTCCTTGTGGTGTGATATGATAACCCAAAAATGTGATATCCTGAGAGTGAAATATACATTTCTCTAATTTCACATACAGTTGATGTGCTTGTAACCTAGAGAGTACAGTTCTGACTTGTCTAACATGTTCTTCAAAGTTGGATGAATAAATCAGGATATCATCCAGATAAATGACCATGGAGATGTCAAGTAAATCCCTGAAAATGTCATTTATGTATCTTTGAAACGTGGCAGGGGCATTACAAAGCCCAAAGGGCATAACGGTGTATTCGTATAACCCATATCGGGTTCTGAAGGCAGTGAGCCACTCATCACCTGGTCTAATTCTTATGAGGTTATACGCCCCCCTTAGGTCAAGTTTTGTAAATACAGTTGCACCTCGCAACCTCTCAATCAATTCAGGTATTAAGGGTAGAGGGTAGCGATTTTTTATAGTTCTCTTATTTAATTCCCTGTAGTCCACAATTGGACGTAGAGAATGGTCTTTATTTCTAACGAAAAAGATACCTGCTCCTGCCGGAGAGGTTGAAGGTCTTATGAACCCTTTTCGGAGATTGTCATTTATGTATGTTTTTAAATGTGACAATTCAGATTCTGATAATGGGAATATGTGCCCATATGGTATGTCAGATCCAGGAATTAAGTCAATTGGGCAATCATATGGCCGATGGGGTGGAAGTGATTCAGCCTCTTTTTTACAAAATACTAATTCAAAATCTGTATACTCTTTCGGGATTTTAGTTTCAGTGATCGTTAATAAAGGTATATGTGGTAAACAGGTGGTCTTACAGTAGCTGGAAATAAATTGTATGTTATTAGATTCCCAATCTATTGTTGGTTGATGTAATTTTAACCATTGTAACCCCAATACAAGTGGGAATATGGGTGATGACAACACATCGAATGTAATATATTCATGATGGTTGTTTTGTGATATAACCTTAATGGGTACTGTTTGGTGTGTAATAGGCCCAGATTCTAGTTGGTTACCGTCAATGAGACGCACTAATACAGGCTTTTGCTTTTTAACAAGTGGAATTTTATTCAACATTACAAGTGCAGAATCTATATAGCAAGAATATGCCCCAGAATCGATTACAGCTTCAGAACACAGGCGGTGGTGGTCCCACTGTAAAGAGACGGGAATAAGACAGTTTGTTACCCGAGTGTTAGTTAATTTCAGGGTTAACTCATTGTCTGTTTTCTTACCCTTTTTAACTCTTTTAAGTACTGGGCAATTTGAGACATCATGATCCTTTGATGCACAATATAGGCATAAATGATTGAGTCTACGTCTGATCTTTTCATCTGAAGTTAAAGGTCCTTTAATGGTCCCTATATCCATAGGTTCTTCTGTACCCTTTGTATTCTGCAGTGTTGCTCTTGAGTCATGATATCTGTTATTGGTGTCATGGGAAAACTTCTCCTGTTTCCTCTCTCTAAGTCTGTGATCTATCTTTATACTTAACTGCATTAAAGCTTCTAAATCATCTGGTAATTCTAATCTGGCAAATTCATCTTTAATAGGTTCTGATAAACCTAATCTAAATTGGCTCTTTAAGGAAACCTGATTCCATCCAGAATCTATTTGCCAGATTTTAAACTCTGAAATATAATCCTCCACTGCCCTTTTATTCTGTTTTAAACCTCTGAGTTTATGTTCAGCTGTACTCTGTCTGTGTGGATCTTCATAGAGAGAGGATAATGAACTAAGAAAATTATCAAAAGAATTAATTATTGGATTATTTTGTTCATAGAGTGAATCTGCCCAGACACGGGGTTCACCTCTTAGATAAGATATCATTGTTAAAACCTTAATTTTATCATTAGAAAAAGTTTTAGGTTTTAAAGTGAAAAATAATGTGCAAGCATTGATAAATTGTCTGAATTGTTTCCTGTCTCCACTAAACTTGTCTGGTGGACTCACAGGTGGTTCTGGGGAGGAATCAGTGTGTTGGTGTGCTGGGGTTAGGCCTTCTTTGATGATATTTTTTAAAGTCTGGTTTTCTATCTGTAAATCTCTAAGACCCTGATTTAATTGATCAACCTTTTGGCCTAAGGTTACCACATAGTTTGAAAGTTCCACAGGATCCATCACACTTAATCTTGTTATTTTTGGGCTTGGTATTCTGTAACAATTCAAACAATCTTCCTTAGAAAACATATAAAATATGTCAGCATTTCTCTATCAGAGATAAATGTGTTATCCCAAATGTCTCATAAAAACAATGACTGCTGTAATTATGAATTTAACTTAGGATGTTTTATTTAGCTTATAGTTAACACAGCATATGTGACTTAGATATGCTGTAGTTAACGATTAGCCGGTACAAGTTATCAAGAAAAGCAGGTAGAATAACTTTCACAGTACTTAGCAAAATAGACGTCAGATAAATGCAATCAAATAATGTGTTTGAATTTTTAAGTTACAATGGGATAGGTTCGCTTACCAAGCGTGGTCAAAGGATATGTTAACGGTTTGAGTGAGACCAGAGAGTGAAGTGTTTGCTTTGCAGAGCTGAACAAGCAGCGGGAAGTAACCGGAGCCAGATTCTGTAGCGTGGCGTGTGCGGAGGTGATCGGAGCGGCCGTCGGTGACGTCACCCGCCTGTCAGTTGTTGCTCCGGAGCAGAGGTATGGAGTCAGAGAGAGAGATGTCCAAATCGAAGTCCGGAGGTAATTATTTCAGCAGGAAATACTGCCAAATAAATAAGAAGAGAGTTCCTCAGGAGACAACTTGATTATAGAAGTAGTTCTAATCCTAGAAGGAGTAGAAAGGCTAGTAACCAGGTGAGATCCTTAATACCAAGCAAAGGTATTAGGAAAAGGCGTTCCTTATAAAGGATAAGTGAATTGAAAAGGAGGCCAAAAAGATTAACCCTATACAGAGAGGAAGGTTGTTACAAGGGGATACGACCTTGCGGAAGGGAAAAGGGGAGAGGGAAGTGACCAGCCCAGACAAGCAGGGCCGGAAAGGGGGGGCCAGTTGGGGGTCACCCGCTAAAAATATTCAGACAGAGTCCTTGCGTGAGCAGGGCAGGATGGTACACCACCTACAGTGACAGGGCAAACCCACCTTGGTATATGAGATAGTATACTAGAGTCTCCGCCCACAGACCCTCTGTCACGATAACTCAATTAAATGGGCTGAATATGCAATGAAAACCAATACAATACAATACAATAATGGTCAGAGTGAACCTCAGCAAATATGCCCTTAGAATATACACAGGCCTCAGGAGGAGAAGATTAAGTTTGCATGCACAAGCAGGTAAGAAGTGAGAAGAAAGTAGAGAGTAGGAAATCTGGCCTAAACAAATAGGGCTATTAGGACGTGTTGTGAGCCTTGTGTGCTAGAACCTGTAGGTGAGAATGTGGAATGAAGCGTGGGAGTACCTGTGGCTAGTTAGTAAAGGGGAGAAAGTGTGGTGAGTTGGTATTAAAGGGTACACTTGCTTAAAATTCAACTAAGTCAGTCGTAGTAGGTAGGACCTGTAAAAAGCAATAAATGGTTAATACAGCAACAAAATAAAACTACACTCCACTTTGGGCTATGAACCCAAAGGTACCTAAGCTGTCGCAGCAGCTAGAAGTTATGCAGTGTCCATCACTTAGAACTAATCAGACAGGATGGAAATGTATGTAGGGGGTTGCACACAGAATATGTCCTTATAAGCAGAGCCTTTGCAGTATATGTGAGTCCTCCTGGAATGCTGGTTATTTGTGTTTATATCTTCTTCCCAAACACTTTATAGGCTTTATTCCCGCGTGGGTGCAATCCAGATTCTTGTAGATGAGGAGTATGGTTATTCCGGAGGCTTTTACCCCCTGATTGCTCTGGCCGGTACACTTAGAGGTGGGTGTCTGGTGATCGTCAACGGTCCAGTGGTGGCAGCAGAACCCCTCCGGTTTCCCTCTGTCTAGGTGGTGACGGAGCTGCAGATGCAGGGGCCCTAGGACCCAAGATGGTGGAAGTTTGCGCCTTTCAGGGTAAGCTGCGCAACGGTAAGGCCCAGCTATTGTCGGAGTGGATTCTGCTCGTCCCAGACGGCTCTCTTCTGCAGCAGTCAAGGTAAGAGGGTGTCCACTAGTAACCTCCTCACAGTGGCACTTATCTTCAGGTATTGCTGGGTAGAATCAGGTAGGACACCCGAACTTGCAGCCTTTTCACGGCTGATGTCTGAGCTGCTGGGCAGGTGCTCCGGAGCGGATCCCCGGCCCTCCGGAGCAGTTCAGTAAATGGTAAGCTGGTGGCTGGCGGCAAATCCAGGGAGCAGAATCCTGTACCCCCCGGAGACAGGGAACCGCTGAGGCCTGAAAGATAGAGAGGTCCTAGAGCCCACAGTTGTTCAGGTTACTGCTTCGTCGATGACAAGTTTGCAGACGGGCTCCGTATATTGTTAAAAGTGACCAATAGGTCTGGGATGGGACAGCTCCTCTGTGAAGCGCAGATAGCGGTCTCCCCCAGCTAAGCAAGAGGGCTGTATACAGCTAGCTAGTAAGTTGGTTGGAAAAATCCTCAGAGTGGGCCCTTGAGTTTGAGAGTCACTAGGATTAGGGGATAGACTGTCTATGTCCACACTTTGGGTCAAATAGGTAGCAAAATATTCAGTTTAAGGAACAATTATATATAATATATCTCAGGAGCTCAGTGCATGCACGTCCAACCTGTGCTGTGGCTAGCTCCGCCCCTAGCTTACCATTTGAATTTTGATTTATCCACATTCGCCCATCCCTAATCTTTATATGAGAAAGAAACTTCTACACTACAATACAAGGTCTAAAATAATCCTAATGCCCCCCCCTTTTTTTTTTTTTCCTCTCTCCACTTAACTATGAGACTTGCCACACTAAACGTCCGGGGTCTTAATTCCCCTACTAAACGGAGCCTTCTTCTCAAATTCTTAAAAACACAACGACTGGATGTCGTGTACATACAGGAAACTCACTGGACGGGGTCTAGGGCAGCCATGTTTCACCCTAAGGACTTCCCAATCTGCTTATCTTCAACCTTCCATAAAAAGGCTAGGGGAGTTACTATTCGAATTGGTAAGCAGGTCTCCTATGAACCTATATACCTGGAGTCAGACCCCACGGGCAGATATATTATCTGTGTTTGTCGGCTGGATAATATCCTGCTTACTTTGGTAGCTCTGTACTCCCCTAATGTCAACCAGACCAGATTCCTCAACCACCTTCTTGGAAAGGTAAACCGACTGGGGGAGGAGCAGGTTATCATAGGTGGAGACTGTAACCTGGTCTGGGACCCGAGCAGGGACAGAAAGTCACAGAGAGGGAACCCTTCACAGCGGGGAGAGGAACACTACTCCAATCTCTTTATAAATGCCGTAACTCAATATTCGTACCATGACATCTGGAGAGCTTTGCATCCTGACGTGGATGATTATACTTACTATTTGGCCCCTTCCTGGTCTTTCTCGAGGCTCGACTATGTCTTTTGTCACTCGAGGTCACTACAATCAGTAGAGGAGGCGAGGATCGTGCCTTGCGCATGGTCAGACCATGACGCAGTGGTCGTGAGCATTACTTTATCCCCCTCGGGATGCGGCGGATGCTCCTGGCGTCTCCCGGAATATCTTCTCGTGGATCCACAGATTCCTCTTTGGCAGCGGGAAATTGAGGAGTTCCTCTGTGTAAATGACACTGGGTCCATATCAGCATTATCTTTGTGGGCGACGCTTAAGGCCTATCTCCGCGGACTTTTTATCCAAAAGGCGTCGGAATCCAAATGGCTCAGAGGAGCCAGCTTAGCTCACCTCTATCATGATTACATTCTCTCCAGAAATCAGCTCAGAGGATCTAGATCGGAATCCTTGGTAAGGAAAGTTCAAGCACTTAAAAAACAGATAGAGGCCCGGGAACTGGAGAGGGTCCAGAGAGGGCTCTACTATCTGAAGCAGAGGTACTACGACAAAGGAGACAGGGCGGACAAGCTCCTGGCCCATAAACTCCAACAAAGAATTTTAATGAACCAAGTGGGGGGGGAGGGGAGCGCTCAAGGATGAGCTGTGAGTTGGACTGGAGTTAGTGATGTGAACCAATCTTTGATTGGTATATGTGTATTAATAAATGTAAATGTGTATATTAATAAATGTAATAATATTCTCTAATATGGAAACAGTCTCTAAATTGTGAATTATAAATATGTCGCTCTTATTCTGTGAAAAACTTAAAAAGCGTGATTATAAATATATTGTATTGTGAGACAGGATGAAAATACAATTTAAATTAAAATTTAAACAAATAAACAGAATGCGGAGTATTGAAATGTTGTATACATAAAATAATTTACTAGAAAATGATGTTGTACAAACATATAATAAAAACACATTAAGAGTATCTAAAAAAAAAAGCACTTGCAATCAATTATTGTGCAGATATGAATGATTCAATGTAAACTTCAATTGATCACCAAAATGAATTACAAACTCCAAGTTGCTACATTTAGTACATATTCTCAAAAAAGGCAACACATGTAACTGTTACAGATGACAGAACATATTCAATGAATATCTGTGGGGTTAAATGGAGCGGTGTATCTAAGCAGAGACTTTAAAATGTATTATCAATACAGAGACGATGATGAATATCACATAAAGGAGGATTGCCTATTTTTACATAAATAGGTGATGGTATGAAGTTTGTTGTACCAAAAGGTGGCAATAGATGCTTGTGTGATATTAATGTTCCCAATCTCTGATGGGTTATGTATGTACGTTGGTCGTCTGATGATAAGATAAAAGTTAAAAATATGAGTTGTGGCCACAACTGTTATATTCAAGGGTGGTATGTCCCTGTTTAAAAATGCTGGTATCAGCTGAGCGGTTTTTCGTTATAAAGTAACTGTTTTTTAAAAAAAGGGGCTCAATGCTGAGCGGTAGATCAAAACGGAGTAAATCGGTGATCCCCCTATCCGTACTACTGATATCCCTTACCTCCTCTCCAATTGCACGGGTGTTTGGAAGGTTGCCTCAAAGGTTCCTGCGACTGGTTGTAAAATCGCTTTGTTTTTCGGCGTCTCGCCGTTAAGGCTTCCCGGCAATCCCTTCTGGGTAATGGATTCACGTCTGGTCCTCGGAGGTCCAATCAGATAGTCGGGTCATGGGGGGAGTGGTTCCTGCACGGATCTTTCGTTTTCCTCGCTAGAGCCTGGTCACATTAGATAGTCAAATCTACGCGTTTCAGCGCTATAGATGCGCCTTTATCAAGACTGGATATTTCTGTGTGATATTTGTGGCTCTCTTATAGTATGTTCGTTGCTCCTCCCTGGCTGATTGGATTTTTCCAGCTGTATATACTTAGAAACTATATGTCTCTGTATTGATATGTATATGCTAAACGTTCATAATTATATTAGTACAAGATTCTTATGATGACAACATATGGTATATATAAAACATATATAAGTTTAGAAAAGAAAAAAGGAAAATGGAAAAAAGGAAATAAAGAGGGTTTTAATACTAGTTATCTTGAAACCTGGTGACGTGATATGTAAATACATGGTAACGTGATATGTAAAAATAAGTCCTATACAATGAACTTTATAAGTTCTATTTGTATACAATGTGTGTATATTGCTGATTATACTAATTGATATGTGTTTTAAAGGATCTTGATTGCAACGAACCTATGGTTCACAATATTATATATTATGTGTATATTGGTGGTTACGCTGGTGAGTGTTATCTGGTTTCTATATTATTCCTGTAGATCTAATCTCATTTTTTCTATCTGAGAGTGAATCGGTGATATATATTTAGGTGAGGGAATATAATGCTAGTTGCTATAGAATGGATCGGAAGTTTAACTTACAGTTATAGATAGTATAATGTCAGTATGAAGGTTAACTGGTGGATCAGATATGAGGCTTAAATCAAGGATGCTGAACCAATATAGCTATATATATAACTGATGATCTAAATAAAAGGATTTAAATTGAGTTCAACATTAAGTCCGTTAGGTGTTAATGTATTAAATTTAAATATTAGTTCTGCTTCTTTTAATAATAAGGTTTTTTCCATATCCCCTCCTCTATTATTAAGTACTTTCTTTATTCCCCAATATTGGAATCCTATTGGTTTTTTATGGTGCACTTCTGTAAAATGTTTTGAGAGTAGATGTTTACAATAGCCATGCTTGATGTTTAAAAGATGTTCTCTTATTCTGTCATGTAGAGGTCTGCTAGTTTGTCCTAAATATTGAAGTTTGCATTGGCATTGGATTAAGTAGATTATATTAGTATCTGAGCATCTGATTGTCTCTCGTATGTGATGTTTAAAGTCATTGTTTGATGATGTAACTTCTTTGGCTTTTTTACCATAGTTACATGCTTTACAGCTGGTACAGGGAAAAAAACCAAGGAGTTTATTACCTGTTAGGTCTTGTTCTCTTGTTTTTTTATTTTTATTAAATTCGCTTGGTGCCAGTATGCTTTTTAGATTTTTTGTTTTTCTGTATATCATATTAGGATGTTCGTCTATAATGTCTGATAGAAGTGGGTCTTTTCTTATTATGTGCCAATGTCTATCTAGAATCTTTTTTATGGTTCTATGGTCTTCATTATATTCAGTTATAAATGATAGTTTTCTATTTATGTTCTTATTGGCATCTTTCCTATTATATTTTAGTAATTCGGATCTATCTTTTTGTATGGCTTGTTTTTTTGCTTCTTTTATTTTACTCTCCTGATATCCTTTATCTTGAAATTTCTTCTCTAATAATTCAGCTTGTTGTAAGAACACTTTGGATTCTGAACAGTTTTTTTTTCATTCTATAGAATTGGCCTTTGGGTATATTGTCAATCCATTTTTTAAGATGACAGCTTTCTGGATTTATGTAACTATTAGTGTCAGTAGGTTTAAAGCAAGTCCTAGTGTTAATGATATTGTTATTAACATTAATCAAGACGTCTAGAAAGTGTATATTCTCCTTGCTAGATTCATGGGTAAAATTAATTCCCCAGTTGTTTGAATTTAGATCTTCAAGGAACAAGTTTAATAATTCCTGATCACCTTTCCATATAAGAAATATATCGTCGATGAAACGCTTGTAGAGCACGAGGTTTGCACCCCATGGGGAGTGTAGAATGTGTTCTTCTTCGAACTTCCCCATGAATAGATTTGCATAGCTGGGTGCAAACCTCGTGCCCATAGCTGTTCCTTTCAATTGTAAATAAAAATTGCCATTAAAATTGAAATAATTGTTTTCTAATATAAACTGTATGCATTCTAAAATGAATTTAATTTGCGGGGTTTTCATTTCATAGTCAGAATTTAAAAAATATTCTGAGGCTTCTATACCAAGTTTGTGTTGGATGTTTGTATACAATGAATTAACGTCGCAAGTGACTAATATGTAGTCACTTTGCCACTTTATCTGTGTTATTATATTTAAAAAATCAGTCGTGTCTTTTAGGTATGATGGTAAATTGTGTACGTATTTTTGGAGGAATGTATCTACATATTGGGACATATTGGATGTTAAACTATCAATTCCTGAAATTATGGGGCGTCCGGGTGGTTTTTCTAGGGTTTTATGTATTTTTGGAAGGTAGTAAAAAACTGGTGTTTTTGGATGTATTATGTTTAGGAATTGATATTCTTGATTATTTATTATTTCTACTGTTTTTGCTTTATTAATAATATTTTCAAATTGTTTAATTTGTTTTTTAATTGGGTTAAATGCTAATCTTTTATAGGTTTCTGTGTCTCCTAATATTCTGTTGGCTTCTATTACATAATTTTTTGTGTTTAGTATTACCACTCCTCCTCCTTTGTCTGCTTGTTTTATTGTTATACTGGGATCATCTTTGAGTTCTTTTAGGGTAGATTTTTCTTTCTTGGTGAGATTTAATGATTTCCTTTTATTAATTTCACATTTTTGGATATCTTCTTTTATTAGTTTTTCGAACATCTCAATGTATTTGCCTTTGTCTTGTGTTGGATAGTAATGTGATTTTGGTTTGAGTGTTGTATGTACATATTCTGTTTTGGCTGTTTGTATTTGTCTCTCTTGAGGGTTTTTTATAAAATGTCTTTTTAGGGTTAGCTTTCGTATAAATTGATTAGCATGTATTAGTGTATTAAATTTATTTATTCTAGTAGATGGAGCAAAGGATAATCCTTTGGCTAAGATTTGTGATTGTTCTTTATTCAGTACTTTATCACTTAAATTGAATATGCCGTTGTTGTTATTTATAGTGTTAGTGTCTGTTATATCTCTCATCTTGACTTCTTGTGATTCCCTGGGGATTCTTCCCCTTCTCCCTCTACTTCCTCTGGCCTTCTTCTCTTTTGGTTTTTTAATCTCTCTCTGTTTTCTAACTGAATGTTTTTTGAAGTAGATGGTTTCTCTTGTCTTTTCTCTAAAAAATGATTATTTTCATTAATGTTGTCATTTTCTAATATTTCATATCTGTTTTTTGTTTCAATATCTTTGTATGTATTGTCATAATTGGATTTAAATTCTTCTTGTCTGTGATGTCCATTTGTGTAGTGTTTGTTATAATTATGTCTGTTATAATTAGGTATGTCTCGATTATAGTAGTATCCCCCAGAGTGGTAATATTGTCTATCTTGATCCATGTTATATTCTCTAGAATCTAAATGTCTCTGTCCTGTATTTCTCTGGAAATGAGTGTCTGTGTTGTATGTAGGTCTTCTCCAATGGTGTCTTTGATCCCAGTTGTTATTATTATATTCCTCTCTGTTTCTCCAATTTGTGGTATAATTCTCTCTATTGTGTCTATAGTAAGATCTTTCTATTTGTTTTCTATTGTCCCAATCTTGGGTCTGATTGTAATATCCTGTCTCTCTTCGATCTGGGGATTGTCTTCTATTATAATCTCTCCTATCTCTTTGATCTGAACCCGTTCTTTTTTCATAGTGTGTATAATTCCTATTATAGTAAGATCTATGATTGTTCCCAGTTATTTTTGGATAATAGTTATCTCCACTATTCCGTGTATCATACTGACGATATTCGTCAAAATGTGTTCTACTATTATTGTTATATTTGTATGAGTTACTATTTGAATTTTGGGTTTTTTTGTTAGTTTTTTTAAAAAGGTCATTATTCCCATTTTTGTTTTTACTTTCAATTATTTCTATTGTTTCCATCTCTCCTTCTTCATTATCCCTATCTATCTCAGTTTGTTTGCTTTCTCTAAATACTGTTTGATGGTCTCTATTTATTGTATTGTTCTTATTATAATCACTCTCCTCTCTTTCCAATTTTCTCTTTTTATTCTGATTAATATTACTGCTGAGATCTTTCATGTTCTTAATTATTATTTGTTGTCTTTCTTTAAATTCTGGATCTTCACTGTATGGTTTTAAGGTTTCCTTGAATTGATTTATTTTGATGCATAGGTTTTCTAATGTCCTGGTGCGGGCTTTTATAATTACTTGCATCAAGTCTAGTGATGCTTTCTCTAAAATATTACACCATTCATTCTCATGATCATCTTCTAGATCAAACGTGCAGTTTTTCTTTAGTCTAAGGCCTCTAGGGACCATGTTGCAAATTGTATATTTCTCCATAAAAATTATTTCAACTTTTTGTTTGATTTCTTTACTCATTATGTTTTCTAATTCGATCATTTCTTCCTTTAAATCTAGAGTAACTGTATCTGAGTTGTTACTAGTTGTATTATTACAAATCTCAGATAATAAATTGTCTCTCAGGTTAAAAATGTCCATTACTGATATAGTATCTGCCAAACGGGAGGCTGTAAAAAGTTACTGCAAAAGGTGTGTGGTGATACTGTGTCAGACTCAGTTTGCTACCCCTGAATCTGATCTCTCCCAAAATCAGATGTGTGAAAGGATGAACCAAGTGGGGGGGAGGGGAGCGCTCAAGGATGAGCTGTGAGTTGGACTGGAGTTAGTGATGTGAACCAATCTTTGATTGGTATATGTGTATTAATAAATGTAAATGTGTATATTAATAAATGTAATAATATTCTCTAATATGGAAACAGTCTCTAAATTGTGAATTATAAATATGTCGCTCTTATTCTGTGAAAAACTTAAAAAGCGTGATTATAAATATATTGTATTGTGAGACAGGATGAAAATACAATTTTAATTAAAATTTAAACAAATAAACAGAATGCGGAGAATTGAAATGTTGTATACATAAAATAATTTACTAGAAAATGATGTTGTACAAACATATAATAAAAACACATTAAGAGTATCTAAAAAAAGCACTTGCAATCAATTATTGTGCAGATATGAATGATTCAATGTAAACTTCAATTGATCACCAAAATGAATTACAAACTCCAAGTTGCTACATTTAGTACATATTCTCAAAAAAGGCAACACATGTAGCTGTTACAGATGACAGAACATATTCAATGAATATCTGTGGGGTTAAATGGAGCGGTGTATCTAAGCAGAGACTTTAAAATGTATTATCAATACAGAGACGATGATGAATATCACATAAAGGAGGATTGCCTATTTTTACATAAATAGGTGATGGTATGAAGTTTGTTGTACCAAAAGGTGGCAATAGATGCTTGTGTGATATTAATGTTCCCAATCTCTGATGGGTTATGTATGTACGTTGGTCGTCTGATGATAAGATAAAAGTTAAAAATATGAGTTGTGGCCACAACTGTTATATTCAAGGGTGGTATGTCCCTGTTTAAAAATGCTGATATCAGCTGAGCGGTTTTTCGTTATAAAGTAACTGTTTTGGAGAAGACCTACATACAACACAGACACTCATTTCCAGAGAAATACAGGACAAGATAGACAATATTACCACTCTGGGGGATACTACTATAATCGAGACAGACCTAATTATAACAGACATAATTATAACAAACACTACACAAATGGACATCACAGACAAGAAGAATTTAAATCCAATTATGACAATACATACAAAGATATTGAAACAAAAAACAGATATGAAATATTAGAAAATGACAACATTAATGAAAATAATCATTTTTTAGAGAAAAGACAAGAGAAACCATCTACTTCAAAAAACATTCAGTTAGAAAACAGAGAGAGATTAAAAAACCAAAAGAGAAGAAGGCCAGAGGAAGTAGAGGGAGAAGGGGAAGAATCCCCAGGGAATCACAAGAAGTCAAGATGAGAGATATAACAGACACTAACACTATAAATAACAACAACGGCATATTCAATTTAAGTGATAAAGTACTGAATAAAGAACAATCACAAATCTTAGCCAAAGGATTATCCTTTGCTCAATCTACTAGAATAAATAAATTTAATACACTAATACATGCTAATCAATTTATACGAAAGCTAACCCTAAAAAGACATTTTATAAAAAACCCTCAAGAGAGACAAATACAAACAGCCAAAACAGAATATGTACATACAACACTCAAACCAAAATCACATTACTATCCAACACAAGACAAAGGCAAATACATTGAGATGTTCGAAAAACTAATAAAAGAAGATATCCAAAAATGTGAAATTAATAAAAGGAAATCATTAAATCTCACCAAGAAAGAAAAATCTACCCTAAAAGAACTCAAAGATGATCCCAGTATAACAATAAAACAAGCAGACAAAGGAGGAGGAGTGGTAATACTAAACACAAAAGATTATGTAATAGAAGCCAACAGAATATTAGGAGACACAGAAACCTATAAAAGATTAGCATTTAACCCAATTCAAAAACAAATTAAACAATTTGAAAATATTATTAATAAAGCAAAAACAGTAGAAATAATAAATAATCAAGAATATCAATTCCTAAACATAATACATAAATAGTCACTTGCGACGTTAATTCATTGTATACAAACATCCAACACAAACTTGGTATAGAAGCCTCAGAATATTTTTTAAATTCTGACTATGAAATGAAAACCCCGCAAATTAAATTAATTTTAGAATGCATACAGTTTATATTAGAAAACAATTATTTCAATTTTAATGGCAATTTTTATTTACAATTGAAAGGAACAGCTATGGGCACGAGGTTTGCACCCAGCTATGCAAATCTATTCATGGGGAAGTTCGAAGAAGAACACATTCTACACTCCCCATGGGGTGCAAACCTCGTGCTCTACAAGCGTTTCATCGACGATATATTTCTTATATGGAAAGGTGATCAGGAATTATTAAACTTGTTCCTTGAAGATCTAAATTCAAACAACTGGGGAATTAATTTTACCCATGAATCTAGCAAGGAGAATATACACTTTCTAGACGTCTTGATTAATGTTAATAACAATATCATTAACACTAGGACTTACTTTAAACCTACTGACACTAATAGTTACATAAATCCAGAAAGCTGTCATCTTAAAAAATGGATTGACAATATACCCAAAGGCCAATTCTATAGAATGAAAAAAAACTGTTCAGAATCCAAAGTGTTCTTACAACAAGCTGAATTATTAGAGAAGAAATTTCAAGATAAAGGATATCAGGAGAGTAAAATAAAAGAAGCAAAAAAACAAGCCATACAAAAAGATAGATCCGAATTACTAAAATATAATAGGAAAGATGCCAATAAGAACATAAATAGAAAACTATCATTTATAACTGAATATAATGAAGACCATAGAACCATAAAAAAGATTCTAGATAGACATTGGCACATAATAAGAAAAGACCCACTTCTATCAGACATTATAGACGAACATCCTAATATGATATACAGAAAAACAAAAAATCTAAAAAGCATACTGGCACCAAGCGAATTTAATAAAAATAAAAAAACAAGAGAACAAGACCTAACAGGTAATAAACTCCTTGGTTTTTTTCCCTGTACCAGCTGTAAAGCATGTAACTATGGTAAAAAAGCCAAAGAAGTTACATCATCAAACAATGACTTTAAACATCACATATGAGAGACAATCAGATGCTCAGATACTAATATAATCTACTTAATCCAATGCCAATGCAAACTTCAATATTTAGGACAAACTAGCAGACCTCTACATGACAGAATAAGAGAACATCTTTTAAACATCAAGCATGGCTATTGTAAACATCTACTCTCAAAACATTTTACAGAAGTGCACCATAAAAAACCAATAGGATTCCAATATTGGGGAATAAAGAAAGTACTTAATAATAGAGGAGGGGATATGGAAAAAACCTTATTATTAAAAGTAGCAGAACTAATATTTAAATTTAATACATTAACACCTAACGGACTTAATGCTGAACTCAATTTAAATCCTTTTATTTAGATCATCAGTTATATATATAGCTATATTGGTTCAGCATCCTTGATTTAAGCCTCATATCTGATCCACCAGTTAACCTTCATACTGACATTATACTATCTATAACTGTAAGTTAAACTTCCGATCCATTCTATAGCAACTAGCATTATATTCCCTCACCTAAATATATATCAACGATTCACTCTCACATAGAAAAAATGAGATTAGATCTACAGGAATAATATAGAAACCAGATAACACTGACCAGCGTAACCACCAATATACACATAATATATAATATTGTGAACCATAGGTTTGTTGCAATCAAGATCCTTTAAAACACATATCAATTAGTATAATCAGCAATATACACACATTGTATACAAATAGAACTTATAAAGTTCATTGTGTAGGACTTATTTTTACATATCACGTTACCATGTATTTACATATCACGTCACCAGGTTTCAAGATAACTAGTATTAAAACCCTCTTTATTTCCTTTTTTCCATTTTCCTTTTTTCTTTTCTAAACTTATATATGTTTTATATATACCATATGTTGTCATCATAAGAATCTTGTACTAATATAATTATGAACGTTTAGCATATACATATCAATACAGAGACATATAGTTTCTAAGTATATACAGCTGGAAAAATCCAATCAGCCAGGGAGGAGCAACGAACATACTATAAGAGAGCCACAAATATCACACAGAAATATCCAGTCTTGATAAAGGCGCATCTATAGCGCTGAAACGCGTAGATTTGACTATCTAATGTGACCAGGCTCTAGCAAGGAAAACGAAAGATCCATCCAGGAACCACTCCCCCCACGACCCGACTATCTGATTGGACCTCCGAGGACCAGACGTGAATCCATTACCCAGAAGGGATTGCCGGGAAGCCTTAACAGCGAGACGCCGAAAAACAAAGCAATTTTACAACCAGTCGCAGGAACCTTTGAGGCAACCTTCCAAACACCCGTGCAATTGGAGAGGAGGTAAGGGATATCAGTAGTACGGATAGGGGGATCACCGATTTACTCCGTTTTGATCTACCGCTCAGCATTGAGCCCCTTTTTTAAAAAAAACAGTTACTTTATAACGAAAAACCGCTCAGCTGATATCAGCATTTTTAAACAGGGACATACCACCCTTGAATATAACAGTTATGGCCACAACTCATATTTTTAACTTTTATCTTATCATCAGACGACCAACGTACATACATAACCCATCAGAGATTGGGAACATTAATATCACACAAGCATCTATTGCCACCTTTTGGTACAACAAACTTCATACCATCACCTATTTATGTAAAAATAGGCAATCCTCCTTTATGTGATATTCATCATCGTCTCTGTATTGATAATACATTTTAAAGTCTCTGCTTAGATACACCGCTCCATTTAACCCCACAGATATTCATTGAATATGTTCTGTCATCTGTAACAGTTACATGTGTTGCCTTTTTTGAGAATATGTACTAAATGTAGCAACTTGGAGTTTGTAATTCATTTTGGTGATCAATTGAAGTTTACATTGAATCATTCATATCTGCACAATAATTGATTGCAAGTGCTTTTTTTTAGATACTCTTAATGTGTTTTTATTATATGTTTGTACAACATAATTTTCTAGTAAATTATTTTATGTATACAACATTTCAATTCTCCGCATTCTGTTTATTTGTTTAAATTTTAATTAAAATTGTATTTTCATCCTGTCTCACAATACAATATATTTATAATCACGCTTTTTAAGTTTTTCACAGAATAAGAGCGACATATTTATAATTCACAATTTAGAGACTGTTTCCATATTAGAGAATATTATTACATTTATTAATATACACATTTACATTTATTAATACACATATACCAATCAAAGATTGGTTCACATCACTAACTCCAGTCCAACTCACAGCTCATCCTTGAGCGCTCCCCTCCCCCCCACTTGGTTCATCCTTTCACACATCTGATTTTGGGAGAGATCAGATTCAGGGGTAGCAAACTGAGTCTGACACAGTATCACCACACACCTTTTGCAGTAAAGAATTTTAATGAGTAAAATAGCATACATCACGAGAAATAACAAAAATTTTACTCTCCCAATGACATTGGAGAAGCCTTCGCTGACTACTACAGTGAACTTTATCAGATCTCCAATGACCCCTCCGCGAATTTCGCTCCGGTGTTGGCCATCTCGGAGTTCCTTTGTGGCCTTCGGCTGCCGAGGGTCCCTGAGGACACGATGGACTCTCTTACCGCTCCCATAACGGTGGAGGAGATCGCAACAACAATAAAGAATCTTAAGACTCATAAATCTCCAGGGCCTGATGGGTTTGATGCCATGTTTTATAAAAAATTTGTGGGCCAGCTAGGTCCCCTTCTTACCCGGGTGTTTGGGGAAGCAATGGCTGCAGGCGAGTTTCCTCGAGAGTTTTTGGAGGCGTCAATTGTAACCATCCCTAAACCAGGGAAGAATCCTGAGTTCTGTGAGAGTTATCGCCCTATATCTCTCATCAATGGAGATGTGAAACTATACGCAAAAATCTTGGCATCCAGATTAAACAAAATCCTCCCAGTTCTGGTACACCCAGATAAGGTGGGATTTTGTTTAATCTGGATGCCAAGATTCCCACTGGTTACCCTGTCGCTCGACGCTGAAAAAGCGTTCGACAGGGTCCGGTGGGAGTATATGGTGGAGGTCTTGCGATCCTTCGGTTTCCCCCACGCCTTCACTAAGGTGGTCATGGCTCTTTACTCAGACCCATCTGCTAGGGTGAGGGGACTGGGATTCGTATCTAGATCTCTTGCGATTAAGAATGGTACGAGACAGGGGTGTCCCCTGTCCCCACTTCTATTCGCTCTGATGATGGAACCTCTGGCTGCCAAACTCCGGGCGACCCCTGCTATTCATCCCCTAGTATTACATGACATTCCGCAAGTTCTAGCATTGTTTGCTGACGACTTGACAATCTTTCTGACTGAACCAGAGGAATCACTCCCTGAACTATTTAAGATTCTGTCACAGTTTGCCAACCTGACATATTACAAACTTAATTATACTAAAACTGAGGCTTATGCCCTCGGCTTATCTGAGTCCACATTTGACACTTTGAAAGGGGTATACCCGTTCAAGTGGTCTAGGGATGGTCTTAAACATTTGGGGGTTGTCCTCTCCCATAGCCCTAAATGGATTGTAACCGCTAATTATGGATCTCTCCTCACAGAATTCCAACAAATGATCGCGGGTTGGAGGGTCGCGGAGGTTTCCTGGACGGGTAGGGTCACGGCTGTGAAAATGCTTCTGTTACCCAAACTGATCTACTTTTTCAGGTGTCTTCCGGTTCTCATCCCAGCGTATCTGCTCAATCATTTCCAGTCCATTTTCACAAAGTACATATGGAAAGGAGGTCATGTGAGACTCCCATTGGCTCAGTTACAGAAACCTAAGAGGTGTGGGGGCATGTCAGTCCCCAATGTCTCTCTATATTACAAAGCTGCCATGCTCTCGCATATCACGGCCTGGGGAGCCAAGGAGTCCTCCTCAGGATGGTTTCGGCTAGAGCAAGGATTGTTACCTGCGGGCGTGGCCCTGGCCGATCTTATCTGGATACCGGACCACGCCGAAGTATTGAATGAAATCCATAATCGCATAATTAAGACCTGTCTGAAACTCTGGAGAGAGTTGAGATCCTCTGAACAGGTTGCTCCGCATCCTTCCCCAATACATTCTATCCGAGCCCTTTTACACTGCCTCCCAGATTCCCATCCCGGGAGATGGGAGGTCTTGGAGATCTGATTACTCTCAGATCTATACTGAGGAGACGCGCTAGCTATTCCCCCTCACACTTACCCGTTGGGAGATTTTCCTCGGGAATTACGCTTCGAATACCTCCGTTTGATATCACTTCTCCTGTCCTGGGGATTCCGGAGGTCAAACTTGAGAACCCTTACCAAATGGGAAAGGAGATGGCTGGGGGGGAAATCCCTACGGGGCACCCTGTCGTTCCACTATAGAACTCTCCTTAACTCACCTCATTTCACGAAAACTCAGTTAGTGGTGGCTTGGGAGAGGGACATGGGGGCGGTAACCCCAGATGGAAGATGGCAACGCGCCCTCCAAGATGTTACTGCAGCAGTTCGATGCTCTAATCTGTTTGAGCTCTACATCAAACTTCTGCTTCGGTGGCATTGGGTCCCGACCAGGTTACACAAAATGTACCCCACCCGGTCAGTAGACTGCTGGAGGGGTTGCAAGCGATGTGGCACCCATCTGCACATCTGGTGGGAATGCCCCAAATTGGGGCGTTTCTGGGCCCAGGTGACAGTTCTGCTACAGAAGCTGGGCCTTCTTGATACTCTCACTAGCGAAACGGCGCTTTTCCACCTTGGACTACAGAACCTCCCAAAACCATATGGCCTACTTGGAGTTATTATCCTGTTGGCGGCGAAACTCACTATCGCTAGACAGTGGGCGAGGCATACCCCTGTCCTGCTAAACCCAGTCCTGGAGTCCCTAGACTACATCCAGAAAATGGAAGAATACACGCTGAGGGTTGAGGGTCGTTATGGCCTTTACTGCTCAATATGGCTCCCTTGGGAAGAATACAGGAGGACAAAAGGCCCTAATGATTAGGTTAACCACCAGATTGGAGAGCAGACTTTGGCGAAATTTAATTAAAGGCAATATGGCTGCTTTCCCGAGGCGGCTGAGTCTCTTCCCTTCATTCCTCTACTTCCCCTTCCCTCCCCCTCCCCCCCCTTTTTTTTTTTTCTCTTTTCTCTCTCCCTCTTCCTTTCTTTTACTCCTCACCCATACTCATCTCTGCCAATAGTTCTTCGGGCCACCTAATTTTCCCCATTCCCACACTGTGTCCATTGGGTGGTTTACACTCAGTAGTTCATAAACTCAACCCAACATATCTTAGACGGCTCTATACGCATAATAACCACTTCCTATTCTATGTGAATCCCAATAAGTATTTATGATTGTGAATATTAAGTCTCCTGCAGGAACCAGACTACAGATCCCATGAGTGGATCTGTTTGATATAGTTGACATTTGTATGTTCTGTTCATTAATGTTCTAAATGAGGCAGCATTAGGGTCAACTCCCCGGCCTCATCGTTAGTCAGAGAATGTTTGTAATTCCGGGAAGTTAATGACTTGTATTATTGCCTATGACATTGTCTTTATTGCAATGTTTGTATACTGGACTTCGTTATTGCCTCAATAAAAATATATTTTTTTAAAAAAATAAAAAATAATCCTAATGATTTTGTGTGATTTCTCTCCATGCCAGCAAGGTTTTGAATATCAGACCCTCTGTATTTTCTATAAATCTTTTTATTCCCCCCACCTCCCAGTCTATCATCTCCTTCCATTTTTTTTTCCAGCAAAGTAAGTGAGGGAAAAAATACCAAGCAGAGAGGTTACAATGTGTTTGAGCCATTCCCTCATGAGCTCAGTATTAGCCAAGAATTAAAGTGAAGATGACATAATTACTGGCTTACAATGGCACACTTTTGTTTCTTGTGTTTCTGGTAAAGAGACCTCAGGTTTCTCTTTTTACCTTAAAAGTAAATAATAATAGAAAATGTTTAAGTTTTTTCACATTTGAATTAGTGCATATGTCTATTGCATTATACTACCAAAAAGCAATTGTCAAATAATTAAAGGGATAGTAAAGTAATTAAACTTTCATGATTCAGATAGGGCATGTAATTTTAAGCAACTTTCTAATTAATTTTATCATCAAATTTGCATTGTTCTCTTGGTATTCTTAGTTGAAAGCTAAACCTAGGTAAGCTCAAGTGCTTATCTCTAAGCCCTTGAGGGCCGCCTCTTATATGGATGCATTTGACAGTTTTTTACAGTTAGAGGGCATTAGTTCATGTGTTTCATATAGATAAAATTGTGCTCATGCATGTGAATTTATTTAAGAGTTAGCACTAATTGCCTGAAATGCAAGTCTGTCAAAAGATCTGAGATAAGGAGGCAGTCAGCAGAAGCTTAGATACAAGGTAATTAAAACAGGTAAAAAGTATATTTCTATAACAGTGTTGGTTATGCAAATCTGGGGAATGATAAATAAAGGAATTATCTATCTTTTTAAACCATAACATTTTTGGTGTTTACTATCCCTTTAAACTACAAATTTATATTACTGTAGGCATAACATCAAAAAAGTGAATCGCTTTAGGGAGATAAGTTCAGCCAAAAAAGGTGAGACTTCAATATGACATACAATTACCTTTTCATTTCTGGCTGCAAAAGCATTCAACAGTGTCCTTTTTAGGCAGAAACAGGTACTCAAAAAGCAATGGAACTAGTGTATTGCTAATCCCACGCTAGTACATTTAAAACATGATCCAGGCATCAGCATGTAAGCCACCCTAATTAAACCGAAAAGCTTGTAAAAGGAGGTAAGTCAATGCTTCACTCACCCTACACGAGACTGTACGTAGCCAGCTCTGCCGTGATCCCAAAGACAGCTGCTAGAATCCAAAATTTCAGTCAACAAAGGGAAAAACAGCTCGTCTACAAACGCCACTAATAGCGGTAGCAGCCCGGAACATCAACGTGATATCCCTGCATCCAATGGCTCCCTGCGTAGGTCCGTGACACCTGACGTCACAGGCTCAGTAAATGTAACATCTTTTAAAAGGCATAGCTGACTAGAGGCATAAATAGCGGAGTGGAATCCCTGCAATCCACTTAAGTATTCAAAATAAATTTTAAAAAAATGTATATTTCTATAACAGTGTTGGTTATGCAAAACTGGTGAATGGTAAATAAAGGAATTATCTATCTTTTTAAACCATAACATTTTTGGTGTTTGCTATCCCTTTAAACTACAAATTTATATTACTGCAGGCATAACATCAAAACAAAGAAAATGTTAGTGGAGTTAAGCAGCCTGCATAAAGTGACGTCAGTCCAGTGAATCGCTTTGGGAGATAAGTTCAGTCAAAAAGAAAGGGGAAGGGGGGGCGGAGTTAACCGCCAAAGCAACTAGTCACATAATGGAGTAGCTCCCAGCTTCAATAGAGATTTTGGGGGTTCTTTTTGACCTGAAAGCTCATAATAAGGGACAGATGTACTTTGAACCCCTGCCTAAAAGCCTGCTCGAAAGATTTGGAGAAGATCCGGGAAATTTTACATACCCCACCGACGGAGAGAGCCGTTACGGCCTAGCCACGAGGAGGTTCAAACATGGAGGATTCCTACATGGCTATCTTAGCCCTCTTTAAACAGTATGATCACCACATCACAAATAGACTGAGCCGTCTTATTTCTATAGCTGCACACCGACCTGAGGAAGACGGTAATGCCAGCTCTTGTGCAGGAATTGATGCGGCTCTGGATCTGCACATGACTGTTCACCAGGAGACTTCTACCCGATACCTTCTGCCGAAGATAACCTACCCTTTAAAAATTACCCCAGCCCATGCGAGCAGCGATCATTCCTCATACTCCTCTGACCTGGGAGATGTGGCTGCTATTCGCGACTTCTATGGAGAGTGTGCATGCCTTCGGGGGGAAAGGCTGTGGAGGGGGCTATACAAGAAGTTCTAACCCCAGAGGAGGGCGGCCTTGTCATGCAGGCCCCCTGTTTAATTGGGTCGACAGCACTGCTTTGCCGCTAGCGGGTCTGTGCCGGATGACTGACTCGCACCCGACTAGTTGTGTCTGGCCGGGAGCTCTAGGGAGGGGTGCAGTTGGCCTTTGCCGGCGAGATCTGGGCCCTTGCGGTCTTCTGGTGGCAGACCTAATAATGCTCCCGATAGAGGCACGGCATGATGTTACCATGAGCCTGGTCAGTTTCAGCGTAATAGCAAACATCGAGTACCGTGATCTTGTACACCTTCTTCACTCTGCAGCCCTACAGCTTGTCGATGGGTCAGTTCTGCTCCAGGAGTCCATACACGGCCCACTTCCATTGGATTCAGTGGGGGTGGGATGATCTCAATACCCCCCAAAATAAGGCGAGCTGTAGAGAAAAACATTTTTACACAGTTCCAGCATTTTTGTTATTCTGTTTGCAATGCTCCATATGTTATTTTCCTATAGTCATTATTGGGTTTGTTTATCTTTTGCTACCCTTAACTTCCCAGAAACTTTTTGTTAGTAGATAATTCATCTCCCAGAGACTTTAAGTCAATGGACTTTGAGTAGTATCACTACCTGTTTTCCTTGCTGGATGTCTCCTTTTAAGATTTACAATATAAATACCGTATTATGATAGCTCCTAAGTATTTATCTGTTTAAATACCTTTAATGTATAATATCATTGTATGTGTGTGATTATATGCTTTATCCTAGATATTGTATGCATTATATATGTAAATTCAGCTTATTCAATAGCATCAGGGTAGGATTGGAAGTAGTGGGAGATCCCACTTTCAAAAATGTCCACTTAATTTACCCTTAACAGTCATAACAGATAATGAAGACTCTAAGATAATAGTTGTAATTGCTTAATTGCTTATATGATGTGCTGTACTACCATTTGTTCCTGTTTTGTATTATGAATTCACTGTAGAAGGCTATGTACTCCTCATATATAGACTGTTGTTCTCACTGACTTGCTAGGGCCAGCACCCATTCTTATTGCCTAAAGTGCTAGTTGGTGGTGTGAAGAGATATTTTAGTAGTAGGGGATTATCCCTTTAGCGACGCATTGTTAGCCAACAGACTCTAAGAAGATCTATTCATACATTAGAAAAGGGATAAAGATTTCATTTTTGCATATTAACTATGTGTTACCTATTAGCCTGTGCTATAAGTTTATTATTATTTAGTTAAGCCAATTTTTATACTATGACTATTATTCTGTGTTTCAATATCTGCAGACTGTTTATCCCCATAATTTTGGTATAACCATTAAGAGCACTTATACATTTTACACATGGGATCAGGCTGGGCACTTTGTCTGATTAAGGGGATTTTATCACTAGCCTTCCAGTTCGTAGAGCCTTTATTAAAGTTTGTCCTCATATTAATGTAATGATGGCTCTCCGAGCCCTAATAAGGAACGATCTATTGTGCCTACTCGTAAATGTTTTTATTGCTTGCAAGACTGAACACATGACTTCAATATGACTGTTAGCCTACATGAAACCCCGTTGTAATTGTTCAGACTGCAGGGACTGTGGCTGACGTTAAATGACTTTAGCTGTAAGCAAAGCATGATGTAAACAATAATTTTTTATAGCCACAGTCCTCATGGTTTCTGTTTCTCTAGCTTCTTGGTGGGTATTACAATGTTAGCAGCAATGAGCTTTAATACATTGCCCACAGTTCTTGCACTTTTCTTTTAGTTGTTTCTCTGGCACTGTATAAGCTATCACCATATTAACTGCTAGTAGTCCATATCTTGTTAAATGCTGTCACCTCCTTCCATTCTTGTATCTGTTTTCTGCACCTACCCATGGTCCTGGTTTACGTGCGAAGGAAAGTGTTAAGTATAGGCCCATTGGTGGCCTATACCATCCAAAAATCCTCTGATTGGCAGTTTAAATTCATTGGGGTCCAAAAGTGGCCTCAGCCACCCTTGAGGTAAAAAAAGAGGGAGGTCTTGTGTTTGCTCTCCAAGCATTTTACATGTGAGTTATTTTTTTAACTTGATCCTTGAACCAAATTGTAATGTATAATATTATGTATGTTATCACATATCTTTGTTTTAACATATATTTTATGTTTCACTGAGCAAACCGAATTTTGCTTTTGTATTTGTTGGACCCTCAATAAAAACTTTAAAAAAAAAAGTAAGGGGAGACTTCAATATGACATACAATTACCTTTTCATTACTGGCTGCAAAAACATTCAACATTCCTTCTGGATACAAACTTTTTCTATTGTTTTTCTTAACTTTTTGTCACATATCAGTATGGGCAAGTTCTTTTTAATGACCTCACACACTTGTTCATACTGATTTGAGTAAGTAGTAACACATTTTGGCTTCTGCTGGCCAGAGGACATTTCCCCCATGGGATTTCTGTGTTTTTCAGCCAACATAGTCTGCCTATCCATGTTACGTACCTCTAGAAATGCTTTTTTCAACTAATCTTTTGGGTACCCCCTTTTCTTCAAGCGCTGAGCCAGTCTGGAAAAGTGATAAACCACAACCCATATAACTGTATGGTGGTCAGAAGGAGGAAGGTCCACAATGAAAACCATTGTTATGTGTGTCCATGGTTGTTTGGGAATGGACAATGGTTGGAGTAAGCCAGGAGGCAAGGATCTGGGACTTTTGTTGGCAGCACAAGTTGTGCAGGCTTTCACATACTCTTGAGTGTCAGACTTCATAGTAGGCCCCCATACGTGTTGGGAAAGGCGCTTAAAAGTCCTAGTCAAACCAGGATGTCCTGAGAGTTTAGTATCATGAGCCCAGGATAGCATAGTGTTGCGTAGGTTCAGAGGTACAAAGAGGATATCGGAGGCCATGGGGGCTCCAGGAGGTTTACTAGACTGGGCATGTTGCAGTCTTTGCAGAAGGGTGGTATTTAGTTGAGCAACCACACAGGAGGGAGGTATGATGTGTTCAATAGGAGCTTTAGAGGAATCACTTGAGTGAGAGAACTGACTTGAAAGGGCGTCTGACTTCTTGTTCTTGGTCCCAGGAAGATAAGAGACCACAAAGTTAAAACAGGAAAAGAACAAGGCCCACCTGACCTGTCGAGGATTGAGTCGATGAGCAGTCTCTAGGTAAGTCAGTTTCTTGTGGTTGGTGAGAATCTGAATGGGATTGACGATGCCCTCCAACCAATGACACCATTCAGTCAAAGCCAGCTTACAAACTAAGAGTTAACGATTACCCACATTGTAATTCCTCTCTGCAGGAGTAAAGCATTTAGAGGAAAATGCTACAGGGTGTGACTTGGAAGTCAAAGGATCCCTTTGGGTTAGAACTGCTCCAGACCATATCTCAGAGTTATCAACCTCCAAAGTGAACTGTAGGTCAGGATCAGGATGGTGGAGCACAGGAGCAGAACAGAAAGCCTTCTTCAGACGAGAGAATGCATTAATGGCTTCAGGAGGCCAATGTTTACAGTCTTTGTTCCATTTAGTCAATTCAGTGAGTGGAGCGACTGAGAAAAGTTCTTTATAAACTTGCGGTAATAATTGGAGAACCCCAAGAATATCTGTAATTCCTGTAATGAAGTAGGTTGAGGACATTCTAGAACTGCAGTGAGTTTAGCAGGATCCATGGCAAAACCCTCCTTCAAGATGACATAACCTAGGAACTGGATCTGAACTTGGTCAAACTCACATTTTTCTAGCTTGGCTACCAAAGAATTGTTTCTGAGACATTGAAGTACCTGTCTCATATGCTTATGATGCTCCTCCTAGAGTGGAAGAGAAAACAAGGATGTCATCCAGATAGACAATGACAGTGCGATTGAGGAGGTCATGGAAGACATCATTGACAAATGCCTGGAAGACTGCAGGGGCGTTACACAGCCCAAAGGGCATTATGAGGTATTCGTAATACCCTGATCTTGGGTTGAAGACGGTCATCCATTCGTGGCCTGGGAAGATACGAATCAGGTTGCAAGCATCCTGGAGTGAGTCATACAGTTCGGTGATCAAAGGAATGGGATAGCGATTCTTAATAGTTATGTTGTTCAAGGCCCTGTAGTCAATGTAGGGTCTGAGTCCACCATCCTTCTTAATGACAAAAAAGAAGCCTGCCCCAGCAGGAGAGGAGGAAGGGTGAATGAAACCTTCAGCTAGGTTCTCTTGGATGTACTCCTCCATAGATTTGGTTTCAGCTTTGGAGAGTGGATAAGTCCTCCCTTTAGGAAGTGGGGCTCCAGGAAAGAGGTCGATTTTGCAGTCATAAGGATGGTGGGGTGGCAACACGTTGGCTGCTTTTTTCTCAAACACATCTGTGAAGTCCGCATTTACTGAGGGAATGTTTGGAGGAGTCTGTATACTGGCTATGGGAATGCGGAGCAGAGGAGTGACTTTAGCAAGGCAGGAGTGGAAACAGAAGGTACCCCAGGAGGCCAGTTGTCCTTCTGCCCAGTTGAACTGTGGATTGTGTATCCGAAGTCAAGGAAGACCAAGGATGACATGCTGTGCTGGGGAATGAATGACCTTGAACTGCAGCTGTTCGGTATGAAGGACTCCCACAGTCAGGGTAAGGGGTGCTGACTCAAAATGGATCAACCCTGAACCAAGGGGGGTGCCATCCAGAGTAGTTATTTTGAGACAATGTCTTTTCTGCAGAAGAGGCAAGCCATCTTGAATCAAAAAAAGGTGATCCAGAAAATTTCCAGCTGCCCCTGAATCAATGAAGGCTTGAGTGTTGACAGTATTCTGAAGGAAGGTAAAGGTAACAGGTACCAGAATCTGAGAGGAGTGAGGGGATTTAGTAGAGATCATGCTTAGAGGTACCCCAGTGTTATCCTCTAAGCATTGGCTTTTCCCGGCCGAATGTCACAGTTCTTTAGTTGGTGGGAGTTAGAACCACAGTAAAAGCATAGTCTCAATCTCCTGTTTCTCTGTCTTTCAAACTCTGAGGGTTTGAAGGAGGAAAGATCCATGGGCTCCTCTAAAGGGGGTGGCTGGAGAAGTGGAGGGGGTAAAGGACACTGCAGAAACCGGATGAATAGAAGGACAGGAGGGAAGGATTCTCTGAGTTCTGTCTCTCTCGGCTTGTCTCTCCTGGAAGCGAGAGTCTAGACTGATACAAAGTGTTATAAAGTCATCTAAAGAAAAGGGAATATCATGATAAGTGAGTTCAACTTTGATGCATTATGCAGACCCCTCCAAAAGGCTGCCTTGAGAGCACTACCATCCCAACTGGTCTCTAGTGCCAAGGTGCGAAACTTGATGGCAAATTGTGCCACAGTTCTATTGCCCTGGCGGAGATCTAGGAGAGAAAATTCTGCAGCAGAAGTATGGCCACAAATCAACGCATCAGTGTCGTTCAGGAGAGGAGCGTTCTGTACCAAAAGGGGAGAGACCCAGGCTAGGGCTAGTAAGGAAACGATAAAGGTGACCTTTGACTGGTGAGACTGAAAGGTGTGAGGATCATTGCAGAAGTGCAGCCTGCATTGGTTAAGAAAACCCCTGCAATCAGTAGTACCTTCATACTTGTCAGGAAATGGAATCTGGGGTATACTTCCAGAACCAGAGTAAGAAGCCGCAGTACTTGGAGCAGAGACTGGCGGTACAACAACAGGAGCGGTATTCCTCGCTGTAAGTAGTGACGAGAGTTGATTAGTTATAGCCTCTAGTTTGGAATCCATACTCTGCAACTGTGTGGTATGGGTTCCCAACATCTGTCCCTGAAGATAAACTGCTCTTGCCACCTCATCTGGCTCCATGGCCCAAGTATAATGTAATGCTCGTGGTATATTCCACTATCAGACTGAACTCGGCCAGTAGTCTTCTTATCCCGGCGTCGAGCCGGAATGATAGGGAAAATCCCAGAGCTGAGAAAGTTTGCAAGATGAGGTAAATGGCACTCACCACAGGCAGGATGGTCTTCGGCGGCAACAGGCAGGGAATCAGAGAAAGACAGTCCAAGGTCAGGCAGACGGGGTCTGGCAACAGCAAAGCAGTCCAAATTTAAACCACTAGAACGGTCAGGCAGGCAGGGTTTGGCAATGGTAAAGCAGTCCGAGGGTGAACCACTAGAATAGTCAGGCAGGCAGGGTTTTGCAACAGAGAGGCAATCCAGAACAATAGGGGTTAATCAAGCAGAGTGGTCAAACCAGCAGAGTTCAGCAGCAGTATATGAATCCAGCAATTTAGGGGTTAAGAGGCAGAGTAGTCAGACAGGCAGAGTTCAGCAGCAGTATATCAATCCAACAATTTAGGGGTTAACAGGTAGAGTAGTCAGACAGGCAGAGTTCAGCAGCAGTATATCAATAACGCAATCAGAGAAGTAACGATCTATCACACCCAGGAGCACACAAAGTAACACCTATACTTGGGCAGTGATAGATCGTTTTTGGAAAACTTACATAGGCGCAGGATTCACGCCACAGGTGTCGGACTGGCATCAGAGAGAGAGAGGAGCGTGCTTCAGTGTCGCACACATCTGGACCCGACACAGCCCCTGGCAACGAGCAGGGAAGGAGATGTCGTGCCCCTAGCAATGGCTAGAGCAGTGCGGCGTGACAGATGGGTTTTCTGAAGAGAGTAGAGACAATAGTTCCATTGGTATTAATCCCTTAAAAAGTAACAACCAAAAAGTTGATATCTCTTTGTTTCCACTCAAACGTATATTGGAGCCCCAATTCATTCTGTTTGAGACAATAAACAAACCTTTTTGCCATAGCTAGGTCAGAGGACCATATGATAAGAAGGTCATCTATGTATCTTACATACTTAATCACATGGGAAGACAAAGCATTACTACCCCCAAAGATGTGGACCCTCTCTAACCAACCCATAAACAAGTTGATGTATGAGGGAGCAAATTTGGCTCCCATAGCTGTCCCTCGTCTCTGGAGGTAGTAAGCTCCTGAAACATAAAAAAAAATTATGCTCCAATAAAAACTTGATTACTCTGATGATAAATTCTTTCATTTCAAAAGACAAGTTTGTATACAGATCCAAAAAATGCCTTAAAGCTATAAGACCTTGTGAATGTGGGATTGAGGAGTACCATGAAAAAACGTTCACTGTTAATCAGCTGTATTCCTCTCTCTACCTAGTTTTTTCCATTACTTGTAGAGCCTGTGTCATGTCCCTAATGTAGCTAGGTAGCAATTGGACCAGGGGTTGTAGAAATTGATCAACCCATTTAGAAAGGGGTTCGAGGAGGGAACCAATACCTGCCACTATTTATTGGTCTACCGTTTTTCCAGGTTTTTGTGCACCTTAGGGAGATGATGAAAGATTGAAGTCACAGAATTGTTGACCAAAAGGTCTGCGGTAGATTTATCTATGACTCCCATCTCAACTCCATCATCTAAAAGGTGTTTCATGTAGGCATAACACAGGTGTAGGCAGAACACACATGGAGCAGAGAACAGTGCCACTGTAAAAACTGGAGCATGCTTAAAAGGACAGTAAACTTAAAAAATAATGTTACAAAATAGAGCAGAATTATGTAACATTATCTTAGCAAAAGATTGAAAAATCAAAAGATTAAAAGGTAAATGTAACTTTGGGGGATAAAATCTCTCAAATCTTTCAATTTTTCAATTTTTTGCTAAGATAATGTTACATAATTATGCACTATCTGCAGAATTATGTAACATTATTTTTTACGTTTACTATTCCTTTAAGAAATCAAGTGAGGCATTCAACGATCATAGGCCTAGATTTGGAGTTTGGCGGTAGCCGTGAAAACCAGCGTTAGAGGCTCCTAACGCTGGTTTTAGGCTAACTCCGGTATTTGGAGTCACTCAAAAAAGGGTCTAACGCTCACTTTTCAGCCGCGACTTTTCCATACCGCAGATCCTCTTACGTCAATTGCGTATCCTATCTTTTCAATGGGATTTTTCTAACTCCGGTATTTAGAGTCGTGTCTGAAGTGAGCGTTAGAAATCTAACGACAAAACTCCAGCCGCAGAAAAAAGTCAGTAGTTAAGAGCTTTTTGGGCTAACGCCGGTTCATAAAGCTCTTAACTACTGTACTCTAAAGTACACTAACACCCATAAACTACCTATGTACCCCTAAACCGAGGTCCCCCCACATCGCCGCCACTCAATTAAATTTTTTTAACCCCTAATCTGCCGACCGCCACCTACGTTATACTTATGTACCCCTAATCTGCTGCCCCTAACACCGCCGACCCCTATATTATATTTATTAACCCCTAATCTGCCCCCCACAACGTCGCCGCCAGCTACCTACAATAATTAACCCCTAATCTGCCGACCGCAAAGCGCCGCCAACTACATTATAGCTATGTACCCCTAATCTGCTGCCCCTAACACCGCCGACCCCTATATTATATTTATTAACCCCTAATCTGCCCCCCTCAACGTCGCCTCCACCTGCCTACACTTATTAACCCCTAATCTGCCGAGCGGACCGCACCGCAACTATAATAAAGTTATTAACCCCTAATCCGCCTCACTAACCCTATAATAAATAGTATTAACCCCTAATCTGCCCTCCCTAACATCGCCGACACCTAACTTCAGTTATTAACCCCTAATCTGCCGACCGTAGCTCACCGCTATTCTAATAAATGTATTAACCCCTAAAGCTAAGTCTAACCCTAACACCCCCCTAAATTAAATATAATTTTAATCTAACGAAATTAATTAACTCTTATTAAATACATTATTCCTATTTAAAGCTAAATACTTACCTGTAAAATAAATCCTAATATAGCTACAATATAAATTATAATTACATTGTAGCTATTTTAGGATTAATATTTATTTTACAGGCAACTTTGTAATTATTTTAACCAGGTACAATAGCTATTAAATAGTTAATAACTATTTAATAGTTACCTAGTTAAAATAATTACAAAATTACCTGTAAAATAAATCCTAACCTAAGTTACAATTAAACCTAACACTATACTATCATTAAATTAATTAAATAAAATACCTATAATTACCTACAATTAAACCTAACACTACACTATCAATACATTAATTAAATACAATATCTACAAATAACTACAATGAAATAAACTAACTAAAGTACAAAAAATAAAAAAGAACTAAGTTACAAAAAATTTAAAAATATTTACAAACATAAGAAAAATATTACAACAATTTTAAACTAATTACACCTACTCTAAGCCCCCTAATAAAAAAACAAAAACCCCCAAAATAAAAAATGCCCTACCCTATTCTAAATTACTAAAGTTCAAAGCTCTTTTACCTTACCAGCCCTGAACAGGGCCCTTTGCGGGGCATGCCCCAAGAAGTTCAGCTCTTTTGCCTGTAAAAAAAAAACATACAATACCCCCCCCCCAACATTACAACCCACCACCCACATACCCCTAATCTAACCCAAACCCCCCTTAAATAAACCTAACACTAAGCCCCTGAAGATCATCCTACCTTGTCTTCACCTCACCAGGTATCACCGATCCGTCCTGGCTCCAAAATCTTCATCCAACCCAAGCGGGGGCTGGCGATCCATCATCCGGTGGCTGAAGAGGTCCAGAAGAGGCTCCAAAGTCTTCATCCTATCCGGGAAGAAGAGGCGATCCGGACCGGCAACCATCTTGATCCAAGCGGCATCTTCTATCTTCATCCGATGACGACCAGCTCCATCCTGAAGACCTCCACCGCGGACCCATCTTCTTCCGGCGACGTCCAACTGAAGAATGACGGTTCCTTTAAGGGATGTCATCCAAGATGGCGTCCCTCGAATTCCGATTGGCTGATAGGATTCTATCAGCCAATCGGAATTAAGGTAGGAATATTCTGATTGGCTGATGGAATCAGCCAATCAGAATCAAGTTCAATCCGATTGGCTGATCCAATCAGCCAATCAGATTGAGCTTGCATTCTATTGGCTTTTCCGATCAGCCAATAGAATGCGAGCTCAATCTGATTGGCTGATTGGATCTTCCTACCTTAATTCCGATTGGCTGATAGAATCCTATCAGCCAATCGGAATTCGAGGGACGCCATCTTGGATGACGTCCCTTAAAGGAACCGTCATTCTTCAGTTGGACGTCGCCGGAAGAAGATGGGTACGCGGTGGAGGTCTTCAGGATGGAGCCGGTTGTCATCGGATGAAGATAGAAGATGCCGTTTGGATCAAGATGGTTGCCGGTCCGGATCGCCTCTTCTTCCCGGATAGGATGAAGACTTTGGAGCCTCTTCTGGACCTCTTCAGCCACCGGATGATGGATCGCCAGCCCCCGCTTGGGTTGGATGAAGATTTTGGAGCCAGGACGGATCGGTGATACCTGGTGAGGTGAAGACAAGGTAGGATGATCTTCAGGGGCTTAGTGTTAGGTTTATTTAAGGGGGGTTTGGGTTAGATTAGGGGTATGTGGGTGGTGGGTTGTAATGTTGGGGGGGGGTATTGTATGTTTTTTTTTACAGGCAAAAGAGCTGAACTTCTTGGGGCATGCCCCGCAAAGGGCCCTGTTCAGGGCTGGTAAGGTAAAAGAGCTTTGAACTTTAGTAATTTAGAATAGGGTAGGGCATTTTTTATTTTGGGGGTCTTTGTTATTTTATTAGGGGGCTTAGAGTAGGTGGAATTAGTTTAAAATTGTTGTAATATTTTTCTTATGTTTGTAAATATTTTTTTATTTTTTGTAACTTAGTTCATTTTTATTTTTTGTACTTTAGTTAGTTTATTTCATTGTAGTTATTTGTAGATTTTGTATTTAATTAATGTATTGATAGTGTAGTGTTAGGTTTAATTGTAGGTAATTATAGGTATTTTATTTAATTAATTTAATGATAGTATAGTGTTAGGTTTAATTGTAACTTAGGTTAGGATTTATTTTACAGGTAATTTTGTAATTATTTTAACTAGGTAACTATTAAATAGTTATTAACTATTTAATAGCTATTGTACCTGGTTAAAATAATTACAAAGTTGCCTGTAAAATAAATATTAATCCTAAAATAGCTACAATGTAATTATAATTTATATTGTAGCTATATTAGGATTTATTTTACAGGTAAGTATTTAGCTTTAAATAGGAATAATTTATTTAATAAGAGTTAATTAATTTCGTTAGATTAAAATTATATTTAACTTAGGGGGGTGTTAGTGCTAGGGTTAGACTTAGCTTTAGGGGTTAATACATTTATTAGAATAGCGGTGAGCTCCAGTCGGCAGATTAGGGGTTAATAATTGAAGTTAGGTGTCGGCGATGTTAGGGAGGGCAGATTAGGGGTTAATACTATTTATTATAGGGTTAGTGAGGCGGATTAGGGGTTAATAACTTTATTATAGTAGCGGTGCGTTCCGCTCGGCAGATTAGGGGTTAATAAGTGTAGGCAGGTGGGGGCGACGTTGTGGGCGGCAGATTAGGGGTTAATAAATATAATATAGGGGTCGGCGGTGTTAGGGGCAGCAGATTAGGGGTACATAAGGATAATGTAAGTAGCGGCGGTTTACGGAGCGGCAGATTAGGGGTTAATAATAATATGCAGGGGTCAGCGATAGCGGGGGCGGCAGATTAGGGGTTAATAAGTGTAAGGTTAGGGGTGTTTAGACTCGGGGTACATGTTAAAGTGTTAGGTGCAGACGTAGGAAGTGTTTCCCCATAGCAAACAATGGGGCTGCGTTAGGAGCTGAACGCTGCTTTTTTGCAGGTGTTAGGTTTTTTTTCAGCTAAAACAGCCCCATTGTTTTCTATGGGGGAATCGTGCACGAGCACGTTTTTTAGGCTGGCCGCTTGCGTAAGCAACTCTGGTATCGAGAGTTGAAGCTGCGTTAAATATGCTCTACGCTCCTTTTTTGGAGCCTAACGCAGCCTTTATGTGGACTCTCAATACCAGAGTTATTTTTATGGTGCGGCCAGAAAAAAGCCGGCGTTAGCTTTTCAGGTCCTTACCGACAAAACTCTAAATCTAGCCGATAGTCAGAGAAAAATAGTATCATACATATTCGTGCTAGAGACAGATTAAATAGTTTGCACTAGTATACACTATTATAAAGTATTTCAAAGAATAGACAAAAAATGTTCAAGACTCAGGGACCATTTTAATATTAAAGGAACCTTGTAATTACAACACTCACTATTGTTAATTTGTTTATATTAACATACCACTCAAGTAAAAAAAAAAAAAAATTCATTTGTTAATATTAACATACTGTCCAAGTAAGAAAACTTTCTGCAACTATTTTTGAATGTCCCAAATCCCACCACCACCATTTACTTTATATTGAATAATTATTTCAGACTTCTTACCGCAGTAGACAGGTCTTGTCACTGTAATCTTGTTGTAATGCAGTAGCTTATCTTATCTTGTCACCTCTGCTTAGACAAATTAGGGTTAGATATGTAGTAAACTAAGCTTGCTGGAAGCCGCAAATTTAAAAGTTTAACGACAGGAATGATGGCCAATATAAATAATGAAACTATATTGCAATATGATTTTTTTTCTATGAATAATGAAACATTTTATATTAAAGCAATGTTACTTGAAAATAGCATAATGACTCCCAGTGCTATCATGAAGTTTAAAGTGAAAATCAACCCTAGCGTTTCACAAATGCTAGGATTGACTATTGAAACAAATAAAGGGGACTTTCATTCATAAAGTATAAAATACTTCATGCAGAAAGCTCCTTTATTTGTTTAAAGCTATCGCCGATCTCAGCGACTAAGGCAGCCCATGGCAGATCACTGTTTTGCTTTAGAGGTGACGTATTCAATAGCAGGCTTGGCACCCTTGGGAGCCAGATTTACCGCATGGCTATGAAAGTCCCCTTTATTTTGACTTTCACTTTAAAGTACATTTAGATAATTTGTTTTGGATACAGTTTCAAGCAGGGACAGATTAACAAATTAAAATGCCCCTAAAGGGAAGTCAAGGACTTCGTAACCGCACAACAGTCAAATTACACCCGACCATGCACTGACCACAGATGTTTAATGGCTGACATAGAAGCCTTGACCTGCAACCCTTTTCTCAACCTTATACAAAAGTCATATATAAGATCACACCACATAACCTGCTCATGAACTCAGATCAGAACCCTTTCCCTGCAGTCCCATACTCTCATTATGCATAGATCCGATGTATCTAAATTAGTATGACCTCTGACC